>NW_027490631.1:0-92417 GCF_050948175.1 Xylocopa sonorina | reverse complement strand
TTTTATAAATCATTTTCGTAATTGTATTCCGCGAGCTTCAGCCTCCACCGCCACAAGCCGGCTGGATGGATCTTTAACGGAATTCATCCACACCAGTGGACGATGGTCTGTGACTAATTTGAACTGATTACCATATATATAAGGCTAAAGTGATGCACCGCGTACACGATAGCTAGACATTCTTTCTCGATAGTCGAATAGTTTCGTTCTGCAGAATTCAAGAGTCTTGATGTGTAAGCAATTGGTAAGTCGCGGCCTATCGGGCCCTGACTGAGCACCGCACCTATGGCGTCCGCTGATGCGTCTGTAGTTATTATAAAAGGCAGCTTAAAGTTAGGATACTGGAGTATCGGTGCTTCACATAAGGCGTCTCGTAGCTTCACAAAGGCGTTCTGTTGCTCATTACGCCACACGAACGGAGTGTCCTTTTTCAGAGGTTTGTTAACGGCTTAGCGACGTTGGAGAAATTTGAGATAAACCGTCTGTAATAACCTGCGAGTCCCAGGAACTGCTTGATCTGTTTACAATTTGTCGGGCGAGGAAATTCTCGAACGGCTCTGACTTTCGACGGATCGGGTTTCACCCCGCTTTCGCTGATAATGTGCCCGAGGTAGCTTACTTCGCGTCTTAAAAATTCACATTTGTCAGGCTGGAGTACCAAATTAGCCTCTCTCAGTCTGCGCGTTAACTTCTCGTATTTTATGGCGTGCTCTTGAAGAGAGCTAGCGTATAAACTATATCATCAAGATATACGAAGAGCTCGTTACCTTGAAGCCCCGCGAGCACACTATCCATCAGTCGCTGAACGTTGCGGGCGCGTTTTTTAAACCAAAAGGCATTCGGGTAATTCATAATGTCCATTCGGCGTGGAAAAAGCTGTTTATGTGCATCAGCGGGTTCCATCGGAATCTGATGGAAACCGCTGGCTAAGTCAAACGTGCTAAAATATTTAGCGCTGCCTAACTGATCCAGGATTTCCGTGATGCATGGCAAAGGATAAGCGTCGGCGATGATTTCTCGTTCAAGGCTCTATAATCAATAACCACTCGCCAACGCTTGTTCCCTTGCGAATCAGCTTTCTTCGGAACAACCCATAACGGTGAGTTGTAGGGCGATTTAGAATCGCGGATAATGCCGTTTTGTAAAAGTTTTTCGATTTGGTCCCGAATCTCCTCTTTGTGTATGGGAGGGAATCTATATTGTTTTACATTAATAGGTCTGTCGTCGACCGTAGGGATCTTGTGTGTAGCCGCGCTTGTATGACCTAGAGTATCGCCTTCTACATAAAATAAATCTTGAGTTTTATCTACCAATTTTAAAACGTGCTGCTTTTCTTCTTGGTTGAGGTGATCTAATCGTAACATTTCTATTACTTTTTCGAGGCGAGATTTCGGCGCATTTACGGAGGGTTGTGTTGACCTGGGTTTTACAACTGAACTGGCTACCTGAGCGTATGTCGGTTTCGTCCTGACACTAAGAGGAGTTTCGTACATAGAATTTGCATTTGAACGCGAAACTGAATTAACTGGTTTCCCTTTTTGGGATATGCCGATCGAAGCGGCGGAAAAGTTTACGGATTCTGACCTTGATTTGGATTTAAGCTGGATTCGTCGACTTAGTAAAAATTGTGAAGAGCGCGGGCTGTCTTCTATGGATTTGAATGAATTTTTCGCTACTGGTTCGAGCTTCACTTGAGGCAGAGCGATTTCGACCGTTTTGTCGGTCGAGTTAATTACTCGAGTAATCGCTGTCCCATCGTTAACTCTAACAAGTGCATTACCGAAAAATATTCCGGCGCGATGTCTAATCTGGGAATTATTCCCTCGGAAATTCCAGAATTAATTATTCTGACTTTAACCCCGATGTTCATGCGCGGCGGAATAGAGACCCTTTCGTCGGTCTTTAGAAAATCGTTCGCAGGTATATCGTCCTTTCCCGAGGTCTTCGGCTTTTGTTTCTGCGGCTTGCTCGTCGGCGGATTGACCTTGTCGAAGGTGATAGAAAGTTTGTCGTTTGGCGGAATGACCCTTTCAGTTTCGACGTTAGAAATTTCGCGACGAAATGGAATCGTTTTCCCGTGCCACTTGATCTGGCATTTCGGGAAAGATATTTCGGCATCCGCACAAAATCCGGATCCTAGAATCCATCCGGGCCGAGGGGAAAATCATCGTTTACCACGTTGAATGGTACCACGCGATCGAACAAAACTATATTCACGGTACCGATGGTCGAAGTTTTCCCGTTGGTTACGCCGTTATAACGACTGTTTCGGCGGTGTCGATTCGTGCGACGGAAGATAACGCCGATCGTTTAATTATATTTATTTCGGCGCCCGTGTCTATCATAAACTCGGTAGGTTGAATTAACGCGACCGATTCTAATACGACACTAGGCGTGTTGGTTTTGCCGGTTAAGTTACTGCGGCATCGTATCGTCGATTTCCGCGTTTGGTCGTTCAGTGCGAGAGATCGAATTTGGTGGTTGGCCTCGCGTCCTGTCTCGCGGCGCGGAAGGAGGCCACTCCCGTTTCCCGATGCCCGAATATTATTGTAGTATTGCCGTTTTCGGCATTCCTCGATTCATGACCCGGCGTTTTGCAATACCGGCAATATTTTTCACGGGGTGTGGTCGGGCGCGGTTGATCGTATGCGGCCCTGGGGGCCGGGGTGTCGCGTGAAATAACGGGACGGTGCGAATTAGGCGCTTGTCGTGGCGGAATTGACCTGCGGCAATCCCTCGCGTAATGGCCTGGATTATTGCAGTTTGAACATACTATGTCGTTTCGCCTTGTACGATTTTCAGTTACCGGTCGTGAATTTACCAGCCGTTCGCGATCTAATTCATATCTTTTATATAAATCCCTAGCGCGTGCGAATGCTTCCTGATGGGAGTGTACCGTGTGAATGGGAATCTGGACGCGTACTTCCGGGATAAGCCCGTCCGTGAAACAACGCAATGTTAATTCATCTACATTAGATGTCCCGCGTTCGGAAGCGTAAGGCGTTAATCTTTCGCAATCTATAATCGCTGTTCGTAAATCCTTTACACGGCTGATGTAGTCGAGGATGTGTTCTCTCGACTTCATGTAGATATTAGTAAGCTCCCCACGATAATGGTCCGCGGATCTAATTGCACCAAATGAGCTTCGTAATATATCCGTCAATTCTAATATGGACTGACACGGCTCGTCCTCTAAGGCTAAGTACGCGCGGCCCTTCAACTTACTCTTGATTAATCGCGTGAAAGTGCGCTCACAACCGTTTGGAATCAATTCGTAGGCGCGCTTACATGCACGAGTGAATTGCAATACGGGCATGTTCTGCCCATCGTAATGCGGTACGGCCTCCAGCGCTTGTTTCAATGATAACTCGTCATGCTGCGAGTTTGCGATTTCCGTGTTCGAATTTCGTAGCGGCGATACGTTTCGTTGTGCGAAATCTAACGGAACGGTATCGGATCTAGTAGCGTCTTGTGATCGTCGAAGTGATTCTAATTCGCGGCGCATTTCCTCTATCTGCTGCATTAATTGAACGGTATTGTCGGCCGGTCTACTAGTATCTACGGTTTCAGCGGTTCGCGCAACTGGATCGGCAAGAGCGTCCTGGTAATCGATATTCTTAGCGGCTCTCTTATCGCGGTCCGCGTCGGTACCTGCGGCGGCGGCTCGGGTCGGTTGATAACGCGTTTTGGTAGGCGTTCGTGTCGCCATGGCTGGTCGCGTTTCTTCGTAGCCGAATTTCTAGAATTAACGCGAATCTATCCCACCGCTGTCACCAAATTTCGTGTCACGTCGCGAGGGTGGAAAATTTCCGTTTTATTCGCGGATGACACGCAGCCAGAAAACGGACTCGGCACGCTTAATTGCGACGGGTTCCGGGTTCCTTTCGTGGGACAACGAACACTTTCAAAACGCGATCGCGGTAAATAGGAAAGATCCTACCCTTGCTGTCTTGAATCGTTGTTAATTTAGTATCCCTTCCTGAGATACTGTTGCTGTCGAGGATCGCTTTCCGGAATCGTCCCTGCGTAAGGGCTGCGAGGCTGGATCGTAAGAGGGATGAGTCTCCAACGTAGCGGGTTTCCTGTGCTGATCGGCTTGCCTTGGCCGGAAGAAGGCGACGGAGCAGGTTGTTGAAGAGCCACTGGAACGGTGGTGTTCGAACGAAGAGACGAAAGGGCTTCGATGCCCAAGTAATCGCGCATAAGTCGGCGTAGGTAATTCTTCCGTCCCGCACGTCGAGCTTTACGTTTCGGATTGAGACACATTCGCGTCTAGTTCCAGCAATCCGGATACGAATCGGATAAGCGGCGGTCCGCTCTAACCTATCGGTCCAGAAGGGTGAAACGTCGACTATATCCGCACGTAGTTTCCGCTGTGGATCGGCGAAGTTAAGCGGCGGTCCGCTCTAACCAGCCGGTTACCAAGGTCAACTAGCGATTGGATTCGAATGATGGATATCCACGCGATAGCTCGTGGAAGAATTCGTAGATAATAATGAAATTAGAGGATAATAATCAAATTTAAACTTGTACATGTAAGGTAAAATAAAATATATTCTAATATAAACCTAAGCTTACACTGACTTCCCTAAGGCTAAGTTAAAGATAGACTTAACGTTTAGAATTGGAATGAATTGACTTGAACTAGAATTGAAGTAGAATTAGAAACACCTCCGATTGAGGCATTGAGAGCGAGATTGGAACTCCTCGGTTCGAAGGACTGATCGGGACTGATCTTCAGCTCGCGTGTCCGCGACCTCCTCGAGTCGCGTGGCGTGCGAGTCGCTGGACCCCGGAGTGGGGTGGCCGCTCGGCCCGCGAAGTGGGGCGGCCGGTCGGAGTGGGGCGCGGCTCGCGTTAAGCGTGAGCCGCGCGCGTCGGACGGTTGCTTAGGCGTATCGAAACTTATGACTATGAGAATTCGCAGATATATTAGGAACTATGTGTGTGTTGTTTGCGTATGTACATTAGTTGTGTCGTGTACTTAATTCTAGGACGTTCTTATGAATATACATTATCAAAATAAGAATAATGGGAGGATGGCGTAGGCGAATCGGTGAGATGCTCGGTGATCTGTTCGTGCGGCTGGAGGCTGCATGTCTCCCAACTCTGGCGATAGCGCGCATCGTCGCGCGGTCGTACGGTCGATCTCCTGGGTGCTCGTGGATATCTGGCTGCCTTAGCTCGGCGTTCGGTCTGCTTTCCCGTGTGTGAAGGCGCTCTTTCCACGCACTTGGATGCGGCTGGCGGTAGATGCGTCGCTGCCGGATGCTGTGGGTGGCGCTGGGGGGTGGAAGGCGGCACGCCGGACGTTACACCTCCCCCCATACAAAAGGAATCTTGGCAATGCCAAGATCTCCTGTCTGGTACGTGCGGATTGTTTGAGGGCTGCAGATTCATCGTCCTGCCGGTTGGCTGCCGATGTACATAGGAGTCCCGGCCGGATAAACTACGGCGGGCTCGCTTCACCTCTGCGGAGTGACCTTCCAAATGATGTTTGATGCCACTAGATTCGCCGGCACTTAAACTTTCACTGTTTGCACTTGAGTTTGTGGAAGTTGTCTCACTTTGCACTATTTTGCATTCAGTCTTTGTTTTTCTCAATCCACTCATCCTTTTACATAACTTTAACTTATTACTATGAACTATTTTGTAACGACCCTTAATTGCTATCTTAACATTATTATTACTCAAAATTTCGACGATCCTGTATGGGCCTACGTATTGGGATTCAAACTTATGTCTGTTGGGTTCCCTAAGTAGGAAGACCCATTGCCCTGCTTCGAATTTTTGAGTATTGGTCTTTTTATCGTAATAATATTTTGCTCGACGTTTCGCATTGTCGAGGTTTTCTCGCGCAATTCGCTGGGATCTGGTGATTTTCTCGTTTAACATGATTAAGTAGTCGGAATATGTTTCGTTTTCGGTACTGTCTTGGAACGGTGTTTCGGATGGTGTTCTAGCTATTCGACCGAAGACGAGTTCATGCGGTGTATAAAGGGTGCCTTCGTGTACGCTGGTGTTGTAAGAAAACATGGCATAAGGAAGCCATCTTTTCCAATCGCCACTGGTGTCGATGTAATGTTTTAAATACTCAGCAAGAACATGGTGTGATCTCTCCACCGAACCATTCGTTTGTGGGTGGAAGGCTGTAGATTTGTATTGTTTTATTCTGAATTTAACGGCTATGGCTTTAATAAGACTATTGATGAAATTCGCCCCCTGGTCGGTCAAGATGCCTTTCGGACATCCAAATTTACAAATGAATTCTGTGATGAGTGCATCTGCTATATCGACGGCTGTAGTTTGTTTGAGAGGAATAGCGACGGAATATTTAGTTAGAAGGTCCTGAATAGTGAGGATATGTGTATATTCATCCGGGGTTATTGGAAGAGGGCCCATGACGTCCATTGAGATCTTGTCAAAAGCGCATCCTGGTGTGTCTGTTAAAGTCAATGGTTGTCGTGTTTTTACTCTAACTAATTTTTCGCGTTGGCAACTCCTACATTTGCTTATATAATTTTGGATTTCGGTTTTCATGTTAGGCCAGAAGTATTTTTCCCGAATGCGAGAGTATGTCTTGTTTACTCCCTTGTGGCCTCCTATTGGTGTATCGTGATTTTCTTGAATTATTTTTGTTCTATGTTCTACCGGTGGAATGTGAATAAGTCCTTGACAGACAGTAATTTGAATTGGCATTTCATAAAATAAATCTTGTAAAGCTTTTTGTATTTGTGACCATGGAATTGAATCTAAGGCTGTCTGTGCGATACTAATTGTTTGCAACTGCAGTTCACTGACTACGTCGAATAATGATCGTAAAGATTCTATTACGATTTGATAGTCAATAGCGCGGCTTTCATGTTCAATTATTGGAAGTTGAACTTGATAGAAATCGTCGATTTTAATGACTCTGGCTTTAGTGAGAACTACGTCATTTTTACTGAAGAAAAATTTTCCGGCTTTTTCCATTTCCTTCGCGCCTGCGTCATAGGAATGACCTGATTTTGTAATGAAAATAACGTTGTTATCTCGTCTGGTTGCTATCGTGTCCCTTGTGAACTTAAATAATGGCTCTAACCTGACATGTTCGTTTGGTAATGGTGTATAAATTTCTTCTTTATCGGTCGCTGTACGTGGTGTCGGTAACGTCGGTAATGTCGGTAATTTTAATGTTTCGCGTGGTAACGTTTCTGGTGCGCCATGGTCATCTGAGCTAGGTGAAGGCGGAGGTGGAGGTGGAACAACGGATTTCTTTTGTTGACGGGATTTAGGATACGGTTCAAAAATATTTTCATCGGATGAGGACGACTGTGTGATTGGAAGAACTTTGACTGGATTCCGTGATAGGGCATCTGCATTAAGATTGGTTTTTCCCGTTTTATAAATCATTTCGTAATTGTATTCCGCGAGCTTCAGCCTCCACCGCACAAGCCGGCTGGATGGATCTTTAACGGAATTCATCCACACCAGTGGACGATGGTCTGTGACTAATTTGAACTGATTACCATATATATAAGGCCTAAAGTGATGCACCGCGTACACGATAGCTAGACATTCTTTCTCGATAGTCGAATAGTTTCGTTCTGCAGAATTCAAGAGTCTTGATGTGTAAGCAATTGGTAAGTCGCGGCCTATCGGGCCCTGACTGAGCACCGCACCTATGGCGTCCGCTGATGCGTCTGTAGTTATTATAAAAGGCAGCTTAAAGTTAGGATACTGGAGTATCGGTGCTTCACATAAGGCGTCTCGTAGCTTCACAAAGGCGTTCTGTTGCTCATTACGCCACACGAACGGAGTGTCCTTTTTCAAGAGGTTTGTTAACGGCTTAGCGACGTTGGAGAAATTTGAGATAAACCGTCTGTAATAACCTGCGAGTCCCAGGAACTGCTTGATCTGTTTACAATTTGTCGGGCGAGGAAATTCTCGAACGGCTCTGACTTTCGACGGATCGGGTTTCACCCCGCTTTCGCTGATAATGTGCCCGAGGTAGCTTACTTCGCGTCTTAAAAATTCACATTTGTCAGGCTGGAGTACCAAATTAGCCTCTCTCAGTCTGCGCGTTAACTTCTCGTATTTTATGGCGTGCTCTTGAAGAGAGCTAGCGTATAAAACTATATCATCAAGATATACGAAGAGCTCGTTACCTTGAAGCCCCGCGAGCACACTATCCATCAGTCGCTGAAACGTTGCGGGCGCGTTTTTTAAACCAAAAGGCATTCGGGTAAATTCATAATGTCCATTCGGCGTGGAAAAAGCTGTTTTATGTGCATCAGCGGGTTCCATCGGAATCTGATGGAAACCGCTGGCTAAGTCAAACGTGCTAAAATATTTAGCGCTGCCTAACTGATCCAGGATTTCCGTGATGCATGGCAAAGGATAAGCGTCGGCGATTGATTTCTCGTTCAAGGCTCTATAATCAATAACCACTCGCCAACGCTTGTTCCCTTGCGAATCAGCTTTCTTCGGAACAACCCATAACGGTGAGTTGTAGGGCGATTTAGAATCGCGGATAATGCCGTTTTGTAAAAGTTTTTCGATTTGGTCCCGAATCTCCTCTTTGTGTATGGGAGGGAATCTATATTGTTTTACATTAATAGGTCTGTCGTCGACCGTAGGGATCTTGTGTGTAGCCGCGCTTGTATGACCTAGAGTATCGCCTTCTACATAAAATAAATCTTGAGTTTTATCTACCAATTTTAAAACGTGCTGCTTTTCTTCTTGGTTGAGGTGATCTAATCGTAACATTTCTATTACTTTTTCGAGGCGAGATTTCGGCGCATTTACGGAGGGTTGTGTTGACCTGGGTTTTACAACTGAACTGGCTACCTGAGCGTATGTCGGTTTCGTCCTGACACTAAGAGGAGTTTCGTACATAGAATTTGCATTTGAACGCGAAACTGAATTAACTGGTTTCCCTTTTTGGGATATGCCGATCGAAGCGGCGGAAAAGTTTACGGATTCTGACCTTGATTTTGGATTTAAGCTGGATTCGTCGGACTTAGTAAAAATTGTGAAGAGCGCGGGGCTGTCTTCTATGGATTTGAATGAATTTTTCGCTACTGGTTCGAGCTTCACTTGAGGCAGAGCGATTTCGACCGTTTTGTCGGTCGAGTTAATTACTCGAGTAATCGCTGTCCCATCGTTAACTCTAACAAGTGCATTACCGAAAAATATTCCGGGCGCGATGTCTAATCTGGGAATTATTCCCTCGGAAATTCCAGAATTAATTATTCTGACTTTAACCCCGATGTTCATGCGCGGCGGAATAGAGACCCTTTCGTCGGTCTTTAGAAAATCGTTCGCAGGTATATCGTCCTTTCCCGAGGTCTTCGGCTTTTGTTTCTGCGGCTTGCTCGTCGGCGGATTGACCTTGTCGAAGGTGATAGAAAGTTTGTCGTTTGGCGGAATGACCCTTTCAGTTTCGACGTTAGAAATTTCGCGACGAAATGGAATCGTTTTCCCGTGCCACTTGATCTGGCATTTCGGGAAAGATATTTCGGCATCCGCACAAAATCCGGATCCTAGAATCCCATCCGGGCCGAGGGGAAAATCATCGTTTACCACGTTGAATGGTACCACGCGATCGAACAAAACTATATTCACGGTACCGATGGTCGAAGTTTTCCCGTTGGTTACGCCCGTTATAACGACTGTTTCGGCGGTGTCGATTCGTGCGACGGAAGATAACGCCGATCGTTTAATTATATTTATTTCGGCGCCCGTGTCTATCATAAACTCGGTAGGTTGAATTAACGCGACCGATTCTAATACGACACTAGGCGTGTTGGTTTTGCCGGTTAAGTTTACTGCGGCATCGTATCGTCGATTTCCGCGGTTTGGTCGTTCAGTGCGAGAGATCGAATTTGGTGGTTGGCCTCGCGTCCTGTCTCGCGGCGCGGAAGGAGGCCACTCCCGTTTCCCGATGCCCGAATATTATTGTAGTATTGCCGTTTTCGGCATTCCTCGATTTCATGACCCGGCGTTTTGCAATACCGGCAATATTTTTCACGGGGTGTGGTCGGGCGCGGTTGATCGTATGCGGCCCTGGGGGCCGGGGTGTCGCGTGAAATAACGGGACGGTGCGAATTAGGCGCTTGTCGTGGCGGAATTGACCTGCGGCAATCCCTCGCGTAATGGCCTGGATTATTGCAGTTTGAACATACTATGTCGTTTCGCCTTGTACGATTTTCAGTTACCGGTCGTGAATTTACCAGCCGTTCGCGATCTAATTCATATCTTTTATATAAATCCCTAGCGCGTGCGAATGCTTCCTGATGGGAGTGTACCGTGTGAATGGGAATCTGGACGCGTACTTCCGGGATAAGCCCGTCCGTGAAACAACGCAATGTTAATTCATCTACATTAGATGTCCCGCGTTCGGAAGCGTAAGGCGTTAATCTTTCGCAATCTATAATCGCTGTTCGTAAATCCTTTACACGGCTGATGTAGTCGAGGATGTGTTCTCTCGACTTCATGTAGATATTAGTAAGCTCCCCACGATAATGGTCCGCGGATCTAATTGCACCAAATGAGCTTCGTAATATATCCGTCAATTCTAATATGGACTGACACGGCTCGTCCTCTAAGGCTAAGTACGCGCGGCCCTTCAACTTACTCTTGATTAATCGCGTGAAAGTGCGCTCACAACCGTTTGGAATCAATTCGTAGGCGCGCTTACATGCACGAGTGAATTGCAATACGGGCATGTTCTGCCCATCGTAATGCGGTACGGCCTCCAGCGCTTGTTTCAATGATAACTCGTCATGCTGCGAGTTTGCGATTTCCGTGTTCGAATTTCGTAGCGGCGATACGTTTCGTTGTGCGAAATCTAACGGAACGGTATCGGATCTAGTAGCGTCTTGTGATCGTCGAAGTGATTCTAATTCGCGGCGCATTTCCTCTATCTGCTGCATTAATTGAACGGTATTGTCGGCCGGTCTACTAGTATCTACGGTTTCAGCGGTTCGCGCAACTGGATCGGCAAGAGCGTCCTGGTAATCGATATTCTTAGCGGCTCTCTTATCGCGGTCCGCGTCGGTACCTGCGGCGGCGGCTCGGGTCGGTTGATAACGCGTTTTGGTAGGCGTTCGTGTCGCCATGGCTGGTCGCGTTTCTTCGTAGCCGAATTTCTAGAATTAACGCGAATCTATCCCACCGCTGTCACCAAATTTCGTGTCACGTCGCGAGGGTGGAAAATTTCCGTTTTATTCGCGGATGACACGCAGCCAGAAAACGGACTCGGCACGCTTAATTGCGACGGGTTCCGGGTTCCTTTCGTGGGACAACGAACACTTTCAAAACGCGATCGCGGTAAATAGGAAAGATCCTACCCTTGCTGTCTTGAATCGTTGTTAATTTAGTATCCCTTCCTGAGATACTGTTGCTGTCGAGGATCGCTTTCCGGAATCGTCCCTGCGTAAGGGCTGCGAGGCTGGATCGTAAGAGGGATGAGTCTCCAACGTAGCGGGTTTCCTGTGCTGATCGGCTTGCCTTGGCCGGAAGAAGGCGACGGAGCAGGTTGTTGAAGAGCCACTGGAACGGTGGTGTTCGAACGAAGAGACGAAAGGGCTTCGATGCCCAAGTAATCGCGCATAAGTCGGCGTAGGTAATTCTTCCGTCCCGCACGTCGAGCTTTACGTTTCGGATTGAGACACATTCGCGTCTAGTTCCAGCAATCCGGATACGAATCGGATAAGCGGCGGTCCGCTCTAACCTATCGGTCCAGAAGGGTGAAACGTCGACTATATCCGCACGTAGTTTCCGCTGTGGATCGGCGAAGTTAAGCGGCGGTCCGCTCTAACCAGCCGGTTACCAAGGTCAACTAGCGATTGGATTCGAATGATGGATATCCACGCGATAGCTCGTGGAAGAATTCGTAGATAATAATGAAATTAGAGGATAATAATCAAATTTAAACTTGTACATGTAAGGTAAAATAAAATATATTCTAATATAAACCTAAGCTTACACTGACTTCCCTAAGGCTAAGTTAAAGATAGACTTAACGTTTAGAATTGGAATGAATTGACTTGAACTAGAATTGAAGTAGAATTAGAAACACCTCCGATTGAGGCATTGAGAGCGAGATTGGAACTCCTCGGTTCGAAGGACTGATCGGAACTGATCTTCAGCTCGCGTGTCCGCGACCTCCTCGAGTCGCGTGGCGTGCGAGTCGCTGGACCCCGGAGTGGGGTGGCCGCTCGGCCCGCGAAGTGGGGCGGCCGGTCGGAGTGGGGCGCGGCTCGCGTTAAGCGTGAGCCGCGCGCGTCGGACGGTTGCTTAGGCGTATCGAAACTTATGACTATGAGAATTCGCAGATATATTAGGAACTATGTGTGTGTTGTTTGCGTATGTACATTAGTTGTGTCGTGTACTTAATTCTAGGACGTTCTTATGAATATACATTATCAAAATAAGAATAATGGGAGGATGGCGTAGGCGAATCGGTGAGATGCTCGGTGATCTGTTCGTGCGGCTGGAGGCTGCATGTCTCCCAACTCTGGCGATAGCGCGCATCGTCGCGCGGTCGTACGGTCGATCTCCTGGGTGCTCGTGGATATCTGGCTGCCTTAGCTCGGCGTTCGGTCTGCTTTCCCGTGTGTGAAGGCGCTCTTTCCACGCACTTGGATGCGGCTGGCGGTAGATGCGTCGCTGCCGGATGCTGTGGGTGGCGCTGGGGGGTGGAAGGCGGCACGCCGGACGTTACACATGATACTTCGCAAATCATATTATATCTTACCATGAAACATAGAAATGGGATGCGATATCGCGTTTTAAGAAGCACTAGAACTCTATTGCTACGATAGGTAGACATCTGCAGACGCTATTTCCTAACAAGGAAGTGTCGCATTTACATTCATTTGATGTGTAGACGAGGAATACATGACACTTAGCAAATCATCTTATATCTTACCATGAAACATAGAAATGAGATGCGATATCGCGTTTTAAGAAGCATTAGAAAGCTATTGCTACGATACGTAGACATCTGCAAACGCTATTTCCTAGCGAGGAAGTATCGCATTCACATTCATTTGAAGTGTAGACGAGGAACACATGACACTTCGCAAATCATGTTATATCTTACCATGAAACATAGAAATGAGATGCGATATCGCGTCTTAGGAAGCATTAGAAAGCTATTGCTACGATACGTAGACATCTGCAAACGCTATTTCCTAGCGAGGAAGTATCGCATTCACATTCATTTGAAGTGTAGACGAGGAATACATAACACTTCGCAAATCATGTTATATCTTACCATGAAACATAGAAATGAGATGCGATATCGCGTTTTAAGAAGCATTAGAACTCTATTGCTACGATACCTAGACATCTGCAAACGCTATTTCCTAGCGAGCAAGTGTCGCATTCACAGTCATTTGAAGTGTAGACGAGGAATACATGACACTTCGCAAATCTTATTATATCTTACCATGAAACATAGAGATGAGATGCGATATCGCGTTTTAAGAAGCATTAGAACTCTATTGCTTCGATACGTAGACATCTGCAAACGCTATTTCCTTGTAAGGAAGTGTCGCATTTACATTCATTTGAAGTGTAGACGAGGAATACATAACACTTCGCAAATCATGTTATATCTTACCATGAAACATAGAAATGAGATGCGATATCGCGTTTTAAGAATCATATGAACTCTATTGCTACGATACGTAGACATCTGCAAACGCTATTTCCTTGCAAGGAAGTGTCGCATTTACTTTCATTTGAATCGTAGACGAGGAATGCATAACACTTCGCAATGAATATTATATCTTATCATGAAACATAGATATTAGATGCAATATCTCGTTTTAAGAAGCATTGGAACTCTATTGCTACGATACCTAGACATCTGCAGACGCTATTTCCTAACCAGGAAGTGTCGCATTTACATTCATTTGAAGTGTAGACGAGGAATACATAACACTTAGCAAATCATCTTATATCTTACCATGAAACATAGAAATGAGATGCGATATCGCGTTTTAAGAAGCATTAGAAAGCTATTGCTACGATACGTAGACATCTGCAAACGCTATTTCCTAGCGAGGAAGTATGGCATTCACATTCATTTGAAGTGTAGACGAGGAATACATGACACTTCGCAAATCATGTTATATCTTACCATGAAACATAGAAGTGAGATGCGATATCGCGTTTTAAGAAGCATTAGAATACTATTGCTACGATAGGCAGATATTTGCAAACGCTATTTCCTTGCAAGGAAGTGTCGCATTTACATTCATTTGAATCGTAGGAGAGGAATGCATAGCACTTCGCAATGAATATTATATCTTATCATGAAACATAGATATGAGATGCAGTATCTCGTTTTAAGAAGCATTTGAACTCTATTGCTTCGATACGTAGACATTTGCAAACGCTATTTCCTTGCAAGGAAGCATCGCATTTACATTCATTTGAAGTGTAGACGAGGAATACATAACACTTCGCAAATCATATTACATCTTACCATGAAACATAGAAATGAGATGCGATATCGCGTTTTAAGAAGCATTAGAACTCTATTGCTACGATACCTAGACATCTGCAGACGCTATTTCCCAGCAAGGAAGTGTCGCATTTACATTCATTTGAAGTGTAGACGAGGAAGACATGACACTTCGCAAATCATATTATATCTTACCATAAAACATAGAAATGAGATGCGATATCGCGTTTTAAGAAGCATTAGAAATCTATTGCTACGATACGTAGACAACTGCAAACGCTATTTCCTTGCAAGGAAGTGTCGCATTGGCATTCATTTGAACCGTAGACGAGGAATGCATAACACTTCGCAATGAATATTATATCTTATCATGAAACATAGATATGAGATGCAATATCTCGTTCTACGAAGCATTAGAAATCCATTGCTACGATACGTAGACATCTGCAAACGCTATTTCCTAGCGAGGAAGTGTCGCATTCACATTCATTTGAAGTGTAGACGAGGAATACATAACACTTCTCAAATCAAATTATATCTTACCATGAAACATAGAAATGAGATGCGATATCGCGTTTTAAGAAGCATTTGAACTCTATTGCTTCGATACGTAGACATCTGCAAACGCTATTTCCTTGCAAGGAAGTGTCGCATTTACATTCATTTGAAGTGTAGACGAGGAATACATAACACTTCGCGAATCATATTATAACTTACCATGAAACATAGAAGTGAGATGCGATATCGCGTTTTAAGAAGCATTAGAATACTATTGCTACGATAGGCAGATACTTGCAAACGCTATTTCCTTGCAAGGAAGTGTCGTATTTACATTCATTTGAAGTGTAGACGAGGAATACATGATACTTCGCAAATCATATTATATCTTACCATGAAACATAGAAATGGGATGCGATATCGCGTTTTAAGAAGCACTAGAACTCTATTGCTACGATAGGTAGACATCTGCAGACGCTATTTCCTAACAAGGAAGTGTCGCATTTACATTCATTTGATGTGTAGACGAGGAATACATGACACTTAGCAAATCATCTTATATCTTACCATGAAACATAGAAATGAGATGCGATATCGCGTTTTAAGAAGCATTAGAAAGCTATTGCTACGATACGTAGACATCTGCAAACGCTACTTCCTAGCGAGGAAGTATCGCATTCACATTCATTTGAAGTGTAGACGAGGAATACATAACACTTCTCAAATCAAATTATATCTTACCATGAAACATAGAAATGAGATGCGATATCGCGTTTTAAGAAGCATTTGAACTCTATTGCTTCGATACGTAGACATCTGCAAACGCTATTTCCTTGCAAGGAAGTGTCGCATTTACATTCATTTGAAGTGTAGACGAGGAATACATAACACTTCGCGAATCATATTATAACTTACCATGAAACATAGAAGTGAGATGCGATATCGCGTTTTAAGAAGCATTAGAATACTATTGCTACGATACCTAGACATCTGCAAACGCTATTTCCTAGCGAGCAAGTGTCGCATTCACAGTCATTTGAAGTGTAGACGAGGAATACATGACTCTTCGCAAATCTTATTATATCTTACCATGAAACATAGTAATGAGATGCGATATCGCGTTTTAAGAAGCATTAGAACTCTATTGCTACGACACGTAGACACCTGCAAACGCTATTTCCTTGCAAGGAAGTGTCGCATTTACATTCATTTGATGTGTAGACGAGGAATACATGACACTTAGCAAATCATCTTATATCTTACCATGAAACATAGAAATGAGATGCGATATCGCGTTTTAAGAAGCATTAGAAAGCTATTGCTACGATACGTAGACATCTGCAAACGCTATTTCCTAGCGAGGAAGTATCTCATTCACATTCATTTGAAGTGTAGACGAGGAATACATAACACTTCGCAAATCATGTTATATCTTACCATGAAACATAGAAATGAGATGCGATATCGCGTCTTAGGATGCATTAGAAAGCTATTGCTACGATACGTAGACATCTGCAAACGCTATTTCCTAGCGAGGAAGTATCGCATTCACATTCATTTGAAGTGTAGACGAGGAATACATAACACTTCGCAAATCATGTTATATCTTACCATGAAACATAGAAATGAGATGCGATATCGCGTTTTAAGAAGCATTAGAACTCTATTGCTACGATACCTAGACATCTGCAAACGCTATTTCCTAGCGAGCAAGTGTCGCGTTCACAGTCATTTGAAGTGTAGACGAGGAATACATGACACTTCGCAAATCTTATTATATCTTACCATGAAACATAGAGATGAGATGCGATATCGCGTTTTAAGAAGCATTAGAACTCTATTGCTTCGATACGTAGACATCTGCAAACGCTATTTCCTTGTAAGGAAGTGTCGCATTTACATTCATTTGAAGTGTAGACGAGGAATACATAACACTTCGCAAATCATGTTATATCTTACCATGAAACATAGAAATGAGATGCGATATAGCGTTTTAAGAATCATATGAACTCTATTGCTACGATACGTAGACATCTGCAAACGCTATTTCCTTGCAAGGAAGTGTCGCATTTACTTTCATTTGAATCGTAGACGAGGAATGCATAACACTTCGCAATGAATATTATATCTTATCATGAAACATAGATATTAGATGCAATATCTCGTTTTAAGAAGCATTGGTACTCTATTGCTACGATACCTAGACATCTGCAGACGCTATTTCCTAGCGAGGAAGTGTCGCATTCACATTCATTTGAAGTGTAGACGAGGAATACATAACACTTCGCAAATCATATTATATCTTACCATGAAACATAGAAATGAGATGCGATATCGTTTTTAAGAATCATAAGAACTCTATTGCTACGATACGTAGACATCTGCAAACGCTATTTCCTTGCAAGGAAGTGTCGCATTTACATTCATTTGAACCGTAGACGAGGAATGCATAACACTTCACAAATCATAATACATCTTACCATGAAACGTAGAAATGAGATGCGATATCGCGTTTTAAGAAGCACTAGAACTCTATTGCTACGATACCCAGACATCTGCAGACGCTATTTCCTTGCAAGGAAGTGTCGCATTTACATTCATTTGAAGTGTAGACGAGGAATACATGACACTTAGCAAATCATCTTATATCTTAATATGAAACATGGAAATGAGATGCGATATCGCGTTTTAAGAAGCATTAGAAAGCTATTGCTACGATACGTAGACATCTGCAAACGCTATTTCCTAGGGAGGAAGTATCGCATTCACATTCATTTGAAGTGTAGACGAGGAATACATGACACTTCGCAAATCATGTTATATCTTACCATGAAACATAGAAGTGAGATGCGATATCGCGTTTTAAGAAGCATTAGAATACTATTGCTACGATAGGCAGATATTTGCAAACGCTATTTCCTTGCAAGGAAGTGTCGCATTTACATTCATTTGAATCGTAGGCGAGGAATGCATAGCACTTCGCAATGAATATTATATCTTATCATGAAACATAGATATGAGATGCAGTATCTCGTTTTAAGAAGCATTTGAACTCTATTGCTTCGATACGAAGACATTTGCAAACGCTATTTCCTTGCAAGGAAGCATCGCATTTACATTCATTCGAAGTGTAGACGAGGAATACATAACACTTCGCAAATCATATTACATCTTACCATGAAACATAGAAATGAGATGCGATATCGCGTTTTAAGAAGCATTAGAACTCTATTGCTACGATACCTAGACATCTGCAGACGCTATTTCCCAGCAAGGTAGTGTCGCATTTACATTCATTTGAAGTGTAGACGAGGAAGACATGACACTTCGCAAATCATATTATATCTTACCATGAAACATAGAAATGAGATGCGATATCGCGTTTTAAGAAGCATTAGAAATCTATTGCTACGATACGTAGACAACTGCAAACGCTATTTCCTTGCAAGGAAGTGTCGCATTGACATTCATTTGAATCGTAGACGAGGAATGCATAACACTTCGCAATGAATATTATATCTTATCATGAAACATAGATATGAGATGCAATATCTCGTTCTAAGAAGCATTAGAAATCCATTGCTACGATACGTAGACATCTGCAAACGCTATTTCCTTTCAAGGAAGTGTAGCATTTACTTTCATTTGAATCGTAGACGAGGAATGCATAACACTTCGCAATGAATATTATATCTTATCATGAAACATACATATGAGATGCAGTATCTCGTTTTAAGAAGCATTTGAACTCTATTGCTTCGATACCTAGACATCTGCATACGCAATTTCCTTACAAGGAAGTGTCGCATTTACATTAATTTGAAGTGTAGACGAGGAATACATAACACTTCGCAAATCATATTATATCTTATCATGAAACATAGAAATGAGATGCGATATCGCGTTTTAAGAAGCATTAGAAATCTATTGCTACGATACGTAGACAACTGCAAACGCTATTTCCTTGCAAGGAAGTGTCGCATTTACATTCATTTGAATCGTAGACGAGGAATGCATAACACTTCGCAATGAATATTATATCTTATCATGAAACATAGATATGAGATGCAATATCTCGTTCTAAGAAGCATTAGAAATCCATTGCTACGATACGTAGAAATCTGCAAATGCTATTTCCTTGTAAGGAAGTGTCGCATTTACATTCATTTGATGTGTAGACGAGGAATACATAACACTTCGCAAATCATATTATATCTCACCATGAAACATAGAAATGAGATGCGATATCGCGTTTTAAGAAGCATTAGAACTCTATTGCTACGATACCTAGACATCTGCAGACGCTATTTCCCAGTAAGGAAGTGTCGCATTTACATTCATTTGAAGTGTAGACGAGGAAGACATGGCACTTCGCAAATCATATTATATCTTACCATGAAACATAAAAATGAGATGCGATATCGCGTTTTAAGAAGTATTAGAAATCTATTGCTACGATACGTAGACAACTGCAAACGCTATTTCCTAGCGAGGAAGTGTCGCATTCACATTCATTTGAAGTGTAGACGAGGAATACATAACACTTCTCAAATCAAATTATATCTTACCATGAAACATAGAAATGAGATGCGATATCGCGTTTTAAGAATCATAAGAACTCTATTGCTACGATACGTAGACATCTGCAAACGCTATTTCCTTGCAAGGAAGTGTCGCATTTACATTCATTTCAATCGTAGACGAGAAATGCATAACACTTCGCAATGAATATTATATCTTATCATGAAACATAGGTATGAGATGCAATATCTCGTTTTAAGAAGCATTTGAACTCTATTGCTTCGATACGTAGACATCTGCAAACGCTATTTCATTGCAAGGAAGTATCGCATTTACATTCATTTGAAGTGTAGACGAGGAATACATAACACTTCGCGAATCATATTATAACTTACCATGAAACATAGAAGTGAGATGCGATATCGCGTTTTAAGAAGCATTAGAATACTATTGCTACGATAGGCAGATACTTGCAAACGCTATTTCCTTGCAAGGAAGTGTCGTATTTACATTCATTTGAAGTGTAGACGAGGAATACATGATACTTCGCAAATCATATTATATCTTACCATGAAACATAGAAATGGGATGCGATATCGCGTTTTAAGAAGCACTAGAACTCTATTGGTACGATAGGTAGACATCTGCAGACGCTATTTCCTAACAAGGAAGTGTCGCATTTACATTCATTTGATGTGTAGACGAGGAATACATGACACTTAGCAAATCATGTTATATCTTACCATGAAACATAGAAGTGAGATGCGATATCGCGTTTTAAGAAGCATTAGAATACTATTGCTACGATAGGCAGATATTTGCAAAC
Organism: Xylocopa sonorina; assembly: GCF_050948175.1. Lineage (NCBI taxonomy): Eukaryota > Metazoa > Arthropoda > Insecta > Hymenoptera > Apidae > Xylocopa > Xylocopa sonorina. The sequence goes on along the minus strand of NW_027490631.1, from coordinate 72,111 downwards.
GCTATTTCCTTGCAAGGAAGTGTCGCATTTACATTCATTTGAATCGTAGGCGAGGAATGCATAGCACTTCGCAATGAATATTATATCTTATCATGAAACATAGATATGAGATGCAGTATCTCGTTTTAAGAAGCATTTGAACTCTATTGCTTCGATACGAAGACATTTGCAAACGCTATTTCCTTGCAAGGAAGCATCGCATTTACATTCATTCGAAGTGTAGACGAGGAATACATAACACTTCGCAAATCATATTACATCTTACCATGAAACATAGAAATGAGATGCGATATCGCGTTTTAAGAAGCATTAGAACTCTATTGCTACGATACCTAGACATCTGCAGACGCTATTTCCCAGCAAGGTAGTGTCGCATTTACATTCATTTGAAGTGTAGACGAGGAAGACATGACACTTCGCAAATCATATTATATCTTACCATGAAACATAGAAATGAGATGCGATATCGCGTTTTAAGAAGCATTAGAAATCTATTGCTACGATACGTAGACAACTGCAAACGCTATTTCCTTGCAAGGAAGTGTCGCATTGACATTCATTTGAATCGTAGACGAGGAATGCATAACACTTCGCAATGAATATTATATCTTATCATGAAACATAGATATGTGATGCAATATCTCGTTCTAAGAAGCATTAGAAATCCATTGCTACGATACGTAGACATCTGCAAACGCTATTTCCTTTCAAGGAAGTGTAGCATTTACTTTCATTTGAATCGTAGACGAGGAATGCATAACACTTCGCAATGAATATTATATCTTATCATGAAACATACATATGAGATGCAGTATCTCGTTTTAAGAAGCATTTGAACTCTATTGCTTCGATACCTAGACATCTGCATACGCAATTTCCTTACAAGGAAGTGTCGCATTTACATTAATTTGAAGTGTAGACGAGGAATACATAACACTTCGCAAATCATATTATATCTTACCATGAAACATAGAAATGAGATGCGATATCGCGTTTTAAGAAGCATTAGAAATCTATTGCTACGATACGTAGACAACTGCAAACGCTATTTCCTTGCAAGGAAGTGTCGCATTTACATTCATTTGAATCGTAGACGAGGAATGCATAACACTTCGCAATGAATATTATATCTTATCATGAAACATAGATATGAGATGCAATATCTCGTTCTAAGAAGCATTAGAAATCCATTGCTACGATACGTAGAAATCTGCAAATGCTATTTCCTTGTAAGGAAGTGTCGCATTTACATTCATTTGATGTGTAGACGAGGAATACATAACACTTCGCAAATCATATTATATCTCACCATGAAACATAGAAATGAGATGCGATATCGCGTTTTAAGAAGCATTAGAACTCTATTGCTACGATACCTAGACATCTGCAGACGCTATTTCCCAGTAAGGAAGTGTCGCATTTACATTCATTTGAAGTGTAGACGAGGAAGACATGACACTTCGCAAATCATATTATATCTTACCATGAAACATAAAAATGAGATGCGATATCGCGTTTTAAGAAGTATTAGAAATCTATTGCTACGATACGTAGACAACTGCAAACGCTATTTCCTAGCGAGGAAGTGTCGCATTCACATTCATTTGAAGTGTAGACGAGGAATACATAACACTTCTCAAATCAAATTATATCTTACCATGAAACATAGAAATGAGATGCGATATCGCGTTTTAAGAATCATAAGAACTCTATTGCTACGATACGTAGACATATGCAAACGCTATTTCCTTGCAAGGAAGTGTCGCATTTACATTCATTTCAATCGTAGACGAGAAATGCATAACACTTCGCAATGAATATTATATCTTATCATGAAACATAGGTATGAGATGCAATATCTCGTTTTAAGAAGCATTTGAACTCTATTGCTTCGATACGTAGACATCTGCAAACGCTATTTCATTGCAAGGAAGTATCGCATTTACATTCATTTGAAGTGTAGACGAGGAATACATAACACTTCGCGAATCATATTATAACTTACCATGAAACATAGAAGTGAGATGCGATATCGCGTTTTAAGAAGCATTAGAATACTATTGCTACGATAGGCAGATACTTGCAAACGCTATTTCCTTGCAAGGAAGTGTCGTATTTACATTCATTTGAAGTGTAGACGAGGAATACATGATACTTCGCAAATCATATTATATCTTACCATGAAACATAGAAATGGGATGCGATATCGCGTTTTAAGAAGCACTAGAACTCTATTGGTACGATAGGTAGACATCTGCAGACGCTATTTCCTAACAAGGAAGTGTCGCATTTACATTCATTTGATGTGTAGACGAGGAATACATGACACTTAGCAAATCATCTTATATCTTACCATGAAACATAGAAATGAGATGCGATATCGCGTTTTAAGAAGCATTAGAAAGCTATTGCTACGATACGTAGACATCTGCAAACGCTATTTCCTAGCGAGGAAGTATCGCATTCACATTCATTTGAAGTGTAGACGAGGAACACATGACACTTCGCAAATCATGTTATATCTTACCATGAAACATAGAAATGAGATGCGATATCGCGTCTTAGGAAGCATTTGAACTCTATTGCTTCGATACGTAGACATCTGCAAACGCTATTTCCTTGCAAGGAAGTGTCGCATTTACATTCATTTGAAGTGTAGACGAGGAATACATAACACTTCGCGAATCATATTATAACTTACCATGAAACATAGAAGTGAGATGCGATATCGCGTTTTAAGAAGCATTAGAATACTATTGCTACGATACCTAGACATCTGCAAACGCTATTTCCTAGCGAGCAAGTGTCGCATTCACAGTCATTTGAAGTGTAGACGAGGAATACATGACTCTTCGCAAATCTTATTATATCTTACCATGAAACATAGTAATGAGATGCGATATCGCGTTTTAAGAAGCATTAGAACTCTATTGCTACGACACGTAAACACCTGCAAACGCTATTTCCTTGCAAGGAAGTGTCGCATTTACATTCATTTGATGTGTAGACGAGGAATACATGACACTTAGCAAATCATCTTATATCTTACCATGAAACATAGAAATGAGATGCGATATCGCGTTTTAAGAAGCATTAGAAAGCTATTGCTACGATACGTAGACATCTGCAAACGCTACTTCCTAGCGAGGAAGTATCGCATTCACATTCATTTGAAGTGTAGACGAGGAATACATGACACTTCGCAAATCATGTTATATCTTACCATGGAACATAGAAATGAGATGCGATATCGCGTTTTAGGAAGCATTAGAAAGCTATTGCTACGATACGTAGACATCTGCAAACGCTATTTCCTAGCGAGGAAGTATCTCATTCACATTCATTTGAAGTGTAGACGAGGAATACATAACACTTCGCAAATCATGTTATATCTTACCATGAAACATAGAAATGAGATGCGATATCGCGTTTTAAGAAGCATTAGAACTCTATTGCTACGATACCTAGACATCTGCAAACGCTATTTCCTAGCGAGCAAGTGTCGCATTCACAGTCATTTGAAGTGTAGACGAGGAATACATGACTCTTCGCAAATCTTATTATATCTTACCATGAAACATAGTAATGAGATGCGATATCGCGTTTTAAGAAGCATTAGAACTCTATTGCTACGACTCGTAGACACCTGCAAACGCTATTTCCTTGCAAGGAAGTGTCGCATTTACATTCATTTGAAGTGTAGACGAGGAATACATGACACTTCGCAAATCATATTATATCTTACCATGAAACATAGAAATGAGATGCGATATCGCGTTCTAAGAAGCATCAGAAATCCATTGCTACGATACCTAGACATCTGCAAACGCTATTTCCTAGCGAGCAAGTGTCGCATTCACAGTCATTTGAAGTGTAGACGAGGAATACATGACACTTCGCAAATCTTATTATATCTTACCATGAAACATAGTAATGAGATGCAATATCGCGTTTTAAGAAGCATTAGAACTCTATTGCTACGACACGTAGATACCTGCAAACGCTTTTTCCTTGCAAGGAAGTGTCGCATTTGCATTCATTTGAAGTGTAGACGAGGAATACATGACACTTCGCAAATCATATTATATCTTACCATGAAACATAGAAATGAGATGCGATATCGCGTTCTAAGAAGCATCAGAAATCCATTGCTACGATACGTAGACATCTGCAGACGCTATTTCCTTGCAAGGAAGTGTCGCATTTACATTCATTTGATGTGTAGACGAGGAATACATAGCACTTCGCAAATCATATTATATCTTACCATGAAACATAGAAATGAGATGCGATATCGCGTTTTAAGAAGCATGAGAACTCCATTGCTTCGATACGTAGACATCTGCAAACGCTATTTCCTTGTAAGGAAGTGTCGCATTTACATTCATTTGAGGTGTAGACGAGGAAAACATAACACTTCGCAAATCATATTATATCTTACCATGAAACATAGAAATGAGATGCGATATCGCGTTTTAAGAAGCATTAGAAATCTATTGCTACGATACGTACACATCTGCAAACGCTATTTCCTTGCAAGGAAGTGTTGCATTTACTTTCATTTGAATCGTAGACGAGGAATGCATAACACTTCGCAATGTATATTATATCTTATGATGAAACATAGATATGAGATGCAATATCTCGTTTTAAGAAGCATTTGAACTCTGTTGCTTCGATACGTAGACATCTGCAAACGCTATTTCCTTGCAAGGAAGTGTCGCATTGGCATTCATTTGAAGTGTAGACGAGGAAGACATGACACTTCGCAAATCATCTTATATCTTACCATGAAACATAGAAATGAGATGCGATATCGCGTTTTAAGAAGCATTAGAAAGCTATTGCTACGATACGTAGACATCTGCAAACGCTATTTCCTAGCGAGGAAGTATCGCATTCACATTCATTTGAAGTGTAGACGAGGAATACATGACACTTCGCAAATCATGTTATATCTTACCATGAAACATAGAAATGAGATGCGATATCGCGTCTTAGGAAGCATTAGAAAGCTATTGCTACGATACGTAGACATCTGCAAACGCTACTTCCTAGCGAGGAAGTATCGCATTCACATTCATTTGAAGTGTAGACGAGGAATACATAACACTTCGCAAATCATGTTATATCTTACCATGAAACATAGAAATGAGATGCGATATCGCGTTTTAAGAAGCATTAGAACTCTATTGCTTCGATACGTAGACATCTGCAAACGCTATTTCCTTGTAAGGGAGTGTCGCATTTACATTCATTTGAAGTGTAGACGAGGAATACATAACACTTCGCAAATCATGTTATATCTTACCATGAAACATAGAAATGAGATGCGATATAGCGTTTTAAGAATCATATGAACTCTATTGCTACGATACGTAGACATCTGCAAACGCTATTTCCTTGCAAGGAAGTGTCGCATTTACTTTCATTTGAATCGTAGACGAGGAATGCATAACACTTCGCAATGAATATTATATCTTATCATGAAACATAGATATTAGATGCAATATCTCGTTTTAAGAAGCATTGGTACTCTATTGCTACGATACCTAGACATCTGCAGACGCTATTTCCTAGCGAGGAAGTGTCGCATTCACATTCATTTGAAGTGTAGACGAGGAATACATAACACTTCGCAAATCATATTATACCTTACCATGAAACATAGAAATGAGATGCGATATCGTTTTTAAGAATCATAAGAACTCTATTGCTACGATACGTAGACATCTACAAACGCTATTTCCTTGCAAGGAAGTGTCGCATTTACATTCATTTGAATCGTAGACGAGGAATGCATAACACTTCACAAATCATAATACATCTTACCATGAAACGTAGAAATGAGATGCGATATCGCGTTTTAAGAAGCACTAGAACTCTATTGCTACGATACCCAGACATCTGCAGACGCTATTTCCTTGCAAGGAAGTGTCGCATTTACATTCATTTGAAGTGTAGACGAGGAATACATGACACTTAGCAAATCATCTTATATCTTAATATGAAACATGGAAATGAGATGCGATATCGCGTTTTAAGAAGCATTAGAAAGCTATTGCTACGATACGTAGACATCTGCAAACGCTATTTCCTTGCAAGGAAGTGTCGCATTTACATTCATTTGAATCGTAGGCGAGGAATGCATAGCACTTCGCAATGAATATTATATCGTATCATGAAACATAGATATGAGATGCAGTATCTCGTTTTAAGAAGCATTTGAACTCTATTGCTTCGATACGTAGACATTTGCAAACGCTATTTCCTTGCAAGGAAGCATCGCATTTACATTCATTCGAAGTGTAGACGAGGAATACATAACACTTCGCAAATCATATTACATCTTACCATGAAACATAGAAATGAGATGCGATATCGCGTTTTAAGAAGCATTAGAACTCTATTGCTACGATACCTAGACATCTGCAGACGCTATTTCCCAGCAAGGAAGTGTCGCATTTACATTCATTTGAAGTGTAGACGAGGAAGACATGACACTTCGCAAATCATATTATATCTTACCATGAAACATAGATATGAGATGCAATATCTCGTTCTAAGAAGCATTAGAAATCCATTGCTACGATACGTAGACATCTGCAAACGCTATTTCCTTTCAAGGAAGTGTAGCATTTACTTTCATTTGAATCGTAGACGAGGAATGCATAACACTTCGCAATGAATATTATATCTTATCATGAAACATACATATGAGATGCAGTATCTCGTTTTAAGAAGCATTTGAACTCTATTGCTTCGATACCTAGACATCTGCATACGCAATTTCCTTACAAGGAAGTGTCGCATTTACATTAATTTGAAGTGTAGACGAGGAATACATAACACTTCGCAAATCATATTATAACTTACCATGAAACATAGAAATGAGATGCGATATCGCGTTTTAAGAAGCATTAGAAATCTATTGCTACGATACGTAGACAACTGCAAACGCTATTTCCTTGCAAGGAAGTGTCGCATTTACATTCATTTGAATCGTAGACGAGGAATGCATAACACTTCGCAATGAATATTATATCTTATCATGAAACATAGATATGAGATGCAATATCTCGTTCTAAGAAGCATTAGAAATCCATTGCTACGATACGTAGAAATCTGCAAATGCTATTTCCTTGTAAGGAAGTGTCGCATTTACATTCATTTGATGTGTAGACGAGGAATACATAACACTTCGCAAATCATATTATATCTCACCATGAAACATAGAAATGAGATGCGATATCGCGTTTTAAGAAGCATTAGAACTCTATTGCTACGATACCTAGACATCTGCAGACGCTATTTCCCAGCAAGGAAGGGTCGCATTTACATTCATTTGAAGTGTAGACGAGGAAGACATGACACTTCGCAAATCATATTATATCTTACCATGAAACATAAAAATGAGATGCGATATCGCGTTTTAAGAAGTATTAGAAATCTATTGCTACGATACGTAGACAACTGCAAACGCTATTTCCTAGCGAGGAAGTGTCGCATTCACATTCATTTGAAGTGTAGACGAGGAATACATAACACTTCTCAAATCAAATTATATCTTACCATGAAACATAGAAATGAGATGCGATATCGCGTTTTAAGAATCATAAGAACTCTATTGCTACGATACGTAGACATCTGCAAACGCTATTTCCTTGCAAGGAAGTGTCGCATTTACATTCATTTCAATCGTAGACGAGAAATGCATAACAGTTCGCAATGAATATTATATCTTATCATGAAACATAGGTATGAGATGCAATATCTCGTTTTAAGAAGCATTTGAACTCTATTGCTTCGATACGTAGACATCTGCAAACGCTATTTCCTTGCAAGGAAGTATCGCATTTACATTCATTTGAAGTGTAGACGAGGAATACATAACACTTCGCGAATCATATTATAACTTACCATGAAACATAGAAGTGAGATGCGATATCGCGTTTTAAGAAGCATTAGAATACTATTGCTACGATAGGCAGATACTTGCAAACGCTATTTCCTTGCAAGGAAGTGTCGTATTTACATTCATTTGAAGTGTAGACGAGGAATACATGATACTTCGCAAATCATATTATATCTTACCATGAAACATAGAAATGGGATGCGATATCGCGTTTTAAGAAGCACTAGAACTCTATTGGTACGATAGGTAGACATCTGCAGACGCTATTTCCTAACAAGGAAGTGTCGCATTTACATTCATTTGATGTGTAGACGAGGAATACATGACACTTAGCAAATCATCTTATATCTTACCATGAAACATAGAAATGAGATGCGATATCGCGTTTTAAGAAGCATTAGAAAGCTATTGCTACGATACGTAGACATCTGCAAACGCTATTTCCTAGCGAGGAAGTATCGCATTCACATTCATTTGAAGTGTAGACGAGGAACACATGACACTTCGCAAATCATGTTATATCTTACCATGAAACATAGAAATGAGATGCGATATCGCGTCTTAGGAAGCATTTGAACTCTATTGCTTCGATACGTAGACATCTGCAAACGCTATTTCCTTGCAAGGAAGTGTCGCATTTACATTCATTTGAAGTGTAGACGAGGAATACATAACACTTCGCGAATCATATTATAACTTACCATGAAACATAGAAGTGAGATGCGATATCGCGTTTTAAGAAGCATTAGAATACTATTGCTACGATACCTAGACATCTGCAAACGCTATTTCCTAGCGAGCAAGTGTCGCATTCACAGTCATTTGAAGTGTAGACGAGGAATACATGACTCTTCGCAAATCTTATTATATCTTACCATGAAACATAGTAATGAGATGCGATATCGCGTTTTAAGAAGCATTAGAACTCTATTGCTACGACACGTAAACACCTGCAAACGCTATTTCCTTGCAAGGAAGTGTCGCATTTACATTCATTTGATGTGTAGACGAGGAATACATGACACTTAGCAAATCATCTTATATCTTACCATGAAACATAGAAATGAGATGCGATATCGCGTTTTAAGAAGCATTAGAAAGCTATTGCTACGATACGTAGACATCTGCAAACGCTACTTCCTAGCGAGGAAGTATCGCATTCACATTCATTTGAAGTGTAGACGAGGAATACATGACACTTCGCAAATCATGTTATATCTTACCATGGAACATAGAAATGAGATGCGATATCGCGTTTTAGGAAGCATTAGAAAGCTATTGCTACGATACGTAGACATCTGCAAACGCTATTTCCTAGCGAGGAAGTATCTCATTCACATTCATTTGAAGTGTAGACGAGGAATACATAACACTTCGCAAATCATGTTATATCTTACCATGAAACATAGAAATGAGATGCGATATCGCGTTTTAAGAAGCATTAGAACTCTATTGCTACGATACCTAGACATCTGCAAACGCTATTTCCTAGCGAGCAAGTGTCGCATTCACAGTCATTTGAAGTGTAGACGAGGAATACATGACTCTTCGCAAATCTTATTATATCTTACCATGATACATAGTAATGAGATGCGATATCGCGTTTTAAGAAGCATTAGAACTCTATTGCTACGACTCGTAGACACCTGCAAACGCTATTTCCTTGCAAGGAAGTGTCGCATTTACATTCATTTGAAGTGTAGACGAGGAATACATGACACTTCGCAAATCATATTATATCTTACCATGAAACATAGAAATGAGATGCGATATCGCGTTCTAAGAAGCATCAGAAATCCATTGCTACGATACCTAGACATCTGCAAACGCTATTTCCTAGCGAGCAAGTGTCGCATTCACAGTCATTTGAAGTGTAGACGAGGAATACATGACACTTCGCAAATCTTATTATATCTTACCATGAAACATAGTAATGAGATGCAATATCGCGTTTTAAGAAGCATTAGAACTCTATTGCTACGACACGTAGATACCTGCAAGGAAGTGTCGCATTTGCATTCATTTGAAGTGTAGACGAGGAATACATGACACTTCGCAAATCATATTATATCTTACCATGAAACATAGAAATGAGATGCGATATCGCGTTCTAAGAAGCATCAGAAATCCATTGCTACGATACGTAGACATCTGCAGACGCTATTTCCTTGCAAGGAAGTGTAGCATTTACATTCGTTTGATGTGTAGACGAGGAATACATAGCACTTCGCAAATCATATTATATCTTACCATGAAACATAGAAATGAGATGCGATATCGCGTTTTAAGAAGCATGAGAACTCCATTGCTTCGATACGTAGACATCTGCAAACGCTATTTCCTTGTAAGGAAGTGTCGCATTTACATTCATTTGAGGTGTAGACGAGGAAAACATAACACTTCGCAAATTATATTATATCTTACCATGAAACATAGAAATGAGATGCGATATCGCGTTTTAAGAAGCATTAGAAATCTATTGCTACGATACGTACACATCTGCAAACGCTATTTCCTTGCAAGGAAGTGTTGCATTTACTTTCATTTGAATCGTAGACGAGGAATGCATAGCACTTCGCAATGTATATTATATCTTATGATGAAACATAGATATGAGATGCAATATCTCGTTTTAAGAAGCATTTGAACTCTGTTGCTTCGATACGTAGACATCTGCAAACGCTATTTCCTTGCAAGGAAGTGTCGCATTGGCATTCATTTGAAGTGTAGACGAGGAAGACATGACACTTCGCAAATCATCTTATATCTTACCATGAAACATAGAAATGAGATGCGATATCGCGTTTTAAGAAGCATTAGAAAGCTATTGCTACGATACGTAGACATCTGCAAACGCTATTTCCTAGCGAGGAAGTATCGCATTCACATTCATTTGAAGTGTAGACGAGGAATACATGACACTTCGCAAATCATGTTATATCTTACCATGAAACATAGAAATGAGATGCGATATCGCGTCTTAGGAAGCATTAGAAAGCTATTGCTACGATACGTAGACATCTGCAAACGCTACTTCCTAGCGAGGAAGTATCGCATTCACATTCATTTGAAGTGTAGACGAGGAATACATAACACTTCGCAAATCATGTTATATCTTACCATGAAACATAGAAATGAGATGCGATATCGCGTTTTAAGAAGCATTAGAACTCTATTGCTACGATACCTAGACATCTGCAAACGCTATTTCCTAGCGAGCAAGTGTCGCGTTCACAGTCATTTGAAGTGTAGACGAGGAATACATGACACTTCGCAAATCTTATTATATCTTACCATGAAACATAGAGATGAGATGCGATATCGCGTTTTAAGAAGCATTAGAACTCTATTGCTTCGATACGTGGACATCTGCAAACGCTATTTCCTTGTAAGGGAGTGTCGCATTTACATTCATTTGAAGTGTAGACGAGGAATACATAACACTTCGCAAATCATGTTATATCTTACCATGAAACATAGAAATGAGATGCGATATAGCGTTTTAAGAATCATATGAACTCTATTGCTACGATACGTAGACATCTGCAAACGCTATTTCCTTGCAAGGAAGTGTCGCATTTACTTTCATTTGAATCGTAGACGAGGAATGCATAACACTTCGCAATGAATATTATATCTTATCATGAAACATAGATATTAGATGCAATATCTCGTTTTAAGAAGCATTGGTACTCTATTGCTACGATACCTAGACATCTGCAGACGCTATTTCCTAGCGAGGAAGTGTCGCATTCACATTCATTTGAAGTGTAGACGAGGAATACATAACACTTCGCAAATCATATTATACCTTACCATGAAACATAGAAATGAGATGCGATATCGTTTTTAAGAATCATAAGAACTCTATTGCTACGATACGTAGACATCTGCAAACGCTATTTCCTTGCAAGGAAGTGTCGCATTTACATTCATTTGAATCGTAGACGAGGAATGCATAACACTTCACAAATCATAATACATCTTACCATGAAACGTAGAAATGAGATGCGATATCGCGTTTTAAGAAGCACTAGAACTCTATTGCTACGATACCCAGACATCTGCAGACGCTATTTCCTTGCAAGGAAGTGTCGCATTTACATTCATTTGAAGTGTAGACGAGGAATACATGACACTTAGCAAATCATCTTATATCTTAATATGAAACATGGAAATGAGATGCGATATCGCGTTTTAAGAAGCATTAGAAAGCTATTGCTACGATACGTAGACATCTGCAAACGCTATTTCCTTGCAAGGAAGTGTCGCATTTACATTCATTTGAATCGTAGGCGAGGAATGCATAGCACTTCGCAATGAATATTATATCTTATCATGAAACATAGATATGAGATGCAGTATCTCGTTTTAAGAAGCATTTGAACTCTATTGCTTCGATACGTAGACATTTGCAAACGCTATTTCCTTGCAAGGAAGCATCGCATTTACATTCATTCGAAGTGTAGACGAGGAATACATAACACTTCGCAAATCATATTACATCTTACCATGAAACATAGAAATGAGATGCGATATCGCGTTTTAAGAAGCATTAGAACTCTATTGCTACGATACCTAGACATCTGCAGACGCTATTTCCCAGCAAGGAAGTGTCGCATTTACATTCATTTGAAGTGTAGACGAGGAAGACATGACACTTCGCAAATCATATTATATCTTACCATGAAACATAGATATGAGATGCAATATCTCGTTCTAAGAAGCATTAGAAATCCATTGCTACGATACGTAGACATCTGCAAACGCTATTTCCTTTCAAGGAAGTGTAGCATTTACTTTCATTTGAATCGTAGACGAGGAATGCATAACACTTCGCAATGAATATTATATCTTATCATGAAACATACATATGAGATGCAGTATCTCGTTTTAAGAAGCATTTGAACTCTATTGCTTCGATACCTAGACATCTGCATACGCAATTTCCTTACAAGGAAGTGTCGCATTTACATTAATTTGAAGTGTAGACGAGGAATACATAACACTTCGCAAATCATATTATAACTTACCATGAAACATAGAAATGAGGTGCGATATCGCGTTTTAAGAAGCATTAGAAATCTATTGCTACGATACGTAGACAACTGCAAACGCTATTTCCTTGCAAGGAAGTGTCGCATTTACATTCATTTGAATCGTAGACGAGGAATGCATAACACTTCGCAATGAATATTATATCTTATCATGAAACATAGATATGAGATGCAATATCTCGTTCTAAGAAGCATTAGAAATCCATTGCTACGATACGTAGAAATCTGCAAATGCTATTTCCTTGTAAGGAAGTGTCGCATTTACATTCATTTGATGTGTAGACGAGGAATACATAACACTTCGCAAATCATATTATATCTCACCATGAAACATAGAAATGAGATGCGATATCGCGTTTTAAGAAGCATTAGAACTCTATTGCTACGATACCTAGACATCTGCAGACGCTATTTCCCAGCAAGGAAGTGTCGCATTTACATTCATTTGAAGTGTAGACGAGGAAGACATGACACTTCGCAAATCATATTATATCTTACCATGAAACATAAAAATGAGATGCGATATCGCGTTTTAAGAAGTATTAGAAATCTATTGCTACGATACGTAGACAACTGCAAACGCTATTTCCTAGCGAGGAAGTGTCGCATTCACATTCATTTGAAGTGTAGACAAGGAATACATAACACTTCTCAAATCAAATTATATCTTACCATGAATCATAGAAATGAGATGCGATATCGCGTTTTAAGAATCATAAGAACTCTATTGCTACGATACGTAGACATCTGCAAACGCTATTTCCTTGCAAGGAAGTGTCGCATTTACATTCATTTCAATCGTAGACGAGAAATGCATAACACTTCGCAATGAATATTATATCTTATCATGAAACATAGATATGAGATGCAGTATCTCGTTTTAAGAAGCATTTGAACTCTATTGCTTCGATACGTAGACATTTGCAAACGCTATTTCCTTGCAAGGAAGCATCGCATTTACATTCATTCGAAGTGTAGACGAGGAATACATAACACTTCGCAAATCATATTACATCTTACCATGAAACATAGAAATGAGATGCGATATCGCGTTTTAAGAAGCATTAGAACTCTATTGCTACGATACCTAGACATCTGCAGACGCTATTTCCCAGCAAGGAAGTGTCGCATTTACATTCATTTGAAGTGTAGACGAGGAAGACATGACACTTCGCAAATCATATTATATCTTACCATGAAACATAGATATGAGATGCAATATCTCGTTCTAAGAAGCATTAGAAATCCATTGCTACGATACGTAGACATCTGCAAACGCTATTTCCTTTCAAGGAAGTGTAGCATTTACTTTCATTTGAATCGTAGACGAGGAATGCATAACACTTCGCAATGAATATTATATCTTATCATGAAACATACATATGAGATGCAGTATCTCGTTTTAAGAAGCATTTGAACTCTATTGCTTCGATACCTAGACATCTGCATACGCAATTTCCTTACAAGGAAGTGTCGCATTTACATTAATTTGAAGTGTAGACGAGGAATACATAACACTTCGCAAATCATATTATAACTTACCATGAAACATAGAAATGAGATGCGATATCGCGTTTTAAGAAGCATTAGAAATCTATTGCTACGATACGTAGACAACTGCAAACGCTATTTCCTTGCAAGGAAGTGTCGCATTTACATTCATTTGAATCGTAGACGAGGAATGCATAACACTTCGCAATGAATATTATATCTTATCATGAAACATAGATATGAGATGCAATATCTCGTTCTAAGAAGCATTAGAAATCCATTGCTACGATACGTAGAAATCTGCAAATGCTATTTCCTTGTAAGGAAGTGTCGCATTTACATTCATTTGATGTGTAGACGAGGAATACATAACACTTCGCAAATCATATTATATCTCACCATGAAACATAGAAATGAGATGCGATATCGCGTTTTAAGAAGCATTAGAACTCTATTGCTACGATACCTAGACATCTGCAGACGCTATTTCCCAGCAAGGAAGTGTCGCATTTACATTCATTTGAAGTGTAGACGAGGAAGACATGACACTTCGCAAATCATATTATATCTTACCATGAAACATAAAAATGAGATGCGATATCGCGTTTTAAGAAGTATTAGAAATCTATTGCTACGATACGTAGACAACTGCAAACGCTATTTCCTAGCGAGGAAGTGTCGCATTCACATTCATTTGAAGTGTAGACGAGGAATACATAACACTTCTCAAATCAAATTATATCTTACCATGAAACATAGAAATGAGATGCGATATCGCGTTTTAAGAATCATAAGAACTCTATTGCTACGATACGTAGACATCTGCAAACGCTATTTCCTTGCAAGGAAGTGTCGCATTTACATTCATTTCAATCGTAGACGAGAAATGCATAACACTTCGCAATGAATATTATATCTTATCATGAAACATAGGTATGAGATGCAATATCTCGTTTTAAGAAGCATTTGAACTCTATTGCTTCGATACGTAGACATCTGCAAACGCTATTTCCTTGCAAGGAAGTATCGCATTTACATTCATTTGAAGTGTAGACGAGGAATACATAACACTTCGCGAATCATATTATAACTTACCATGAAACATAGAAGTGAGATGCGATATCGCGTTTTAAGAAGCATTAGAATACTATTGCTACGATAGGCAGATACTTGCAAACGCTATTTCCTTGCAAGGAAGTGTCGTATTTACATTCATTTGAAGTGTAGACGAGGAATACATGATACTTCGCAAATCATATTATATCTTACCATGAAACATAGAAATGGGATGCGATATCGCGTTTTAAGAAGCACTAGAACTCTATTGCTACGATAGGTAGACATCTGCAGACGCTATTTCCTAACAAGGAAGTGTCGCATTTACATTCATTTGATGTGTAGACGAGGAATACATGACACTTAGCAAATCATCTTATATCTTACCATGAAACATAGAAATGAGATGCGATATCGCGTTTTAAGAAGCATTAGAATACTATTGCTACGATACCTAGACATCTGCAAACGCTATTTCCTAGCGAGCAAGTGTCGCATTCACAGTCATTTGAAGTGTAGACGAGGAATACATGACTCTTCGCAAATCTTATTATATCTTACCATGAAACATAGTAATGAGATGCGATATCGCGTTTTAAGAAGCATTAGAACTCAATTCCTACGACACGTAGACACCTGCAAACGCTATTTCCTTGCAAGGAAGTGTCGCATTTACATTCATTTGATGTGTAGACGAGGAATACATGACACTTAGCAAATCATCTTATATCTTACCATGAAACATAGAAATGAGATGCGATATCGCGTTTTAAGAAGCATTAGAAAGCTATTGCTACGATACGTAGACATCTGCAAACGCTACTTCCTAGCGAGGAAGTATCGCATTCACATTCATTTGAAGTGTAGACGAGGAATACATGACACTTCGCAAATCATGTTATATCTTACCATGGAACATAGAAATGAGATGCGATATCGCGTTTTAGGAAGCATTAGAAAGCTATTGCTACGATACGTAGACATCTGCAAACGCTATATCCTAGCGAGGAAGTATCTCATTCACATTCATTTGAAGTGTAGACGAGGAATACATAACACTTCGCAAATCATGTTATATCTTACCATGAAACATAGAAATGAGATGCGATATCGCGTTTTAAGAAGCATTAGAACTCTATTGCTACGATACCTAGACATCTGCAAACGCTATTTCCTAGCGAGCAAGTGTCGCATTCACAGTCATTTGAAGTGTAGACGAGGAATACATGACTCTTCGCAAATCTTATTATATCTTACCATGAAACATAGTAATGAGATGCGATATCGCGTTTTAAGAAGCATTAGAACTCTATTGCTACGACACGTAGACACCTGCAAACGCTATTTCCTTGCAAGGAAGTGTCGCATTTACATTCATTTGAAGTGTAGACGAGGAATACATGACACTTCGCAAATCATATTATATCTTACCATGAAACATAGAAATGAGATGCGATATCGCGTTCTAAGAAGCATCAGAAATCCATTGCTACGATACCTAGACATCTGCAAACGCTATTTCCTAGCGAGCAAGTGTCGCATTCACAGTCATTTGAAGTGTAGACGAGGAATACATGACACTTCGCAAATCTTATTATATCTTACCATGAAACATAGTAATGAGATGCAATATCGCGTTTTAAGAAGCATTAGAACTCTATTGCTACGACACGTAGACACCTGCAAACGCTTTTTCCTTGCAAGGAAGTGTCGCATTTACATTCATTTGAAGTGTAGACGAGGAATACATGACACTTCGCAAATCATATTATATCTTACCATGAAACATAGAAATGAGATGCGATATCGCGTTCTAAGAAGCATCAGAAATCCATTGCTACGATACGTAGACATCTGCAAACGCTATTTCCTTGCAAGGAAGTGTCGCATTTACATTCATTTGAATCGTAGACGAGAAATGCATGACACTTCGCAATGAATATTATATCTTATCATGAAACATAGGTATGAGATGCAACATCTCGTTTTAAGAAGCATTTGAACTCTATTGCTTCGATACGTAGACATCTGCAAACGCTATTTCCTTGCAAGGAAGGGTCGCATTTACATTCATTTGAAGTGTAGACGAGGAATACATAACACTTCGCGAATCATATTATAACTTACCATGAAACATAGAAGTGAGATGCGATATCGCGTTTTAAGAAGCATTAGAATACTATTGCTACGATAGGCAGATACTTGCAAACGCTATTTCCTAACAAGGAAGTATCGCAGTTACATTCATTTGATGTGTAGACGAGGAATACATAACACTTCTCAAATCAAATTATATCTTACCATGAAACATAGAAATGAGATGCGATATCGCGTTTTAAGAATTATAAGAACTCTATTGCTACGATACGTAGACATCTGCAAACGCTATTTCCTTGCAAGGAAGTGTCGCACTTACTTTCATTTGAATCGTAGACGAGGAATGCATAACACTTCGCAATGAATATTATATCTTATCATGAAACATAGATATTAGATGCAATATCTCGTTTTAAGAAGCATTGGAACTCTATTGCTACGATACCTAGACATCTGCAGACGCTATTTCCTAGCGAGGAAGTGTCGCATTCACATTCATTTGAAGTGTAGACGAGGAATACATAACACTTCGCAAATCATATTATACCTTACCATGAAACATAGAAATGAGATGCGATATCGCTTTTTAAGAATCATAAGAACTCTATTGCTACGATACGTAGACATCTGCAAACGCTATTTCCTTGCAAGGAAGTGTCGCATTTACATTCATTTGAATCGTAGGCGAGGAATGCATAGCACTTCGCAATGAATATTATATCTTATCATGAAACATAGATATGAGATGCAGTATCTCGTTTTAAGAAGCATTTGAACTCTATTGCTTCGATACGTAGACATTTGCAAACGCTATTTCCTTGCAAGGAAGCATCGCATTTACATTCATTTGAAGTGTAGACGAGGAATACATAACACTTCGCAAATCATATTACATCTTACCATGAAACATAGAAATGAGATGCGATATCGCGTTTTAAGAAGCATTAGAACTCTATTGCTACGATACCTAGACATCTGCAGACGCAATTTCCCAGCAAGGAAGTGTCGCATTTACATTCATTTGAAGTGTAGACGAGGAAGACATGACACTTCGCAAATCATATTATATCTTACCATGAAACATAGAAATGAGATGCGATATCGCGTTTTAAGAAGCATTAGAAATCTATTGCTACGATACGTAGACAACTGCAAACGCTATTTCCTTGCAAGGAAGTGTCGCATTGGCATTCATTTGAATCGTAGACGAGGAATGCATAACACTTCGCAATGAATATTATATCTTATCATGAAACATAGATATGAGATGCAATATCTCGTTCTAAGAAGCATTAGAAATCCATTGCTACGATACGTAGACATCTGCAAATGCTATTTCCTTGCAAGGAAGTGTCGCATTTACATTCATTTGATGTGTAGACGAGGAATACATAACACTTAGCAAATCATATTATATCTTACCATGAAACATAGAAATGAGATGCGATATCGCGTTTTAAGGATTATAAGAACTCTATTGCTACGATACGTAGACATCTGCAAACGCTATTTCCTTGCAAGGAAGTGTCGCATTTACTTTCATTTGAATCGTAAACGAGGAATGCATAACACTTCGCAATGAATATTATATCTTATCATGAAACATACATATGAGATGCAGTATCTCGTTTTAAGAAGCATTTGAACTCTATTGCTTCGAAACGTAGACATCTGCAAACGCAATTTCCTTACAAGGAAGTGTCGCATTTACATTAATTTGAAGTGTAGACGAGGAATACATAACACTTCGCAAATCATATTATATCTTACCATGAAACATAGAAATGAGATGCGATATCGCGTTTTAAGAAGCATTAGAAATCTATTGCTACGATACGTAGACAACTGCAAACGCAATTTCCTTGCAAGGAATAGTCGCATTTACATTCATTTGAATCGTAGACGAGGAATGCATAACACTTCGCAATGAATATTATATCTTATCATGAAACATAGATATGAGATGCAATATCTCGTTCTAAGAAGCATTAGAAATCCATTGCTACGATACGTAGACATCTGCAAATGCTATTTCCTTGCAAGGAAGTGTCGCATTTACATTCATTTGATGTGTAGACGAGGAATACATAACACTTCGCAAATCATATTATATCTTACCATGAAACATAGAAATGAGATGCGATATCGCTTTTTAAGAATCATAAGAACTCTATTGCTACGATACGTAGACATCTGCAGACGCTATTTCCTTGCAAGGAAGTGTCGCATTTACATTCATTTGAAGTGTAGACGAGGAATACATGACACTTAGCAAATCATCTTATATCTTAATATGAAACATGGAAATGAGATGCGATATCGCGTTTTAAGAAGCATTAGAAAGCTATTGCTACGATACGTAGACATCTGCAAACGCTATTTCCTTGCAAGGAAGTGTCGCATTTACATTCATTTGAATCGTAGACGAGAAATGCATGACACTTCGCAATGAATATTATATCTTATCATGAAACATAGGTATGAGATGCAACATCTCGTTTTAAGAAGCATTTGAACTCTATTGCTTCGATACGTAGACATCTGCAAACGCTATTTCCTTGCAAGGAAGTGTCGCATTTACATTCATTTGAAGTGTAGACGAGGAATACATAACACTTCGCGAATCATATTATAACTTACCATGAAACATAGAAGTGAGATGCGATATCGCGTTTTAAGAAGCATTAGAATACTATTGCTACGATAGGCAGATACTTGCAAACGCTATTTCCTAACAAGGAAGTATCGCATTTACATTCATTTGATGTGTAGACGAGGAATACATAACACTTCGCAAATCATATTATATCTTACCATGAAACATAGAAATGAGATGCGATATCGCGTTTTAAGAAGCATTTGAACTCTATTGCTTCGATACGTAGACATCTGCAAACGCTATTTCCTGGCAAGGAAGTGTCGCATTTACATTCATTTGAAGTGTAGACGAGGAATACATGATACTTCGCAAATCATATTATATCTTACCATGAAACATAGAAATGAGATGCGATATCGCGTTTTAAGAAGCATTAGAACTCTAGTGCTACGATACGTAGACATCTGCAAACGCTATTTCCTTGTAAGGAAGTGTCGGATTTACATTCATTTGAATCGTAGACGAGGAATACATGACACTTCGCAAATCATATTATATCTTACCATGAAACATAGAAATGACATGCGATATCGCGTTTTAAGAAGCATTAGAAATCTATTGCTTCGATACGTAGACATCTGCAAACGCTATTTCCTTGCAAGGAAGTGTCGCATTTACATTCACTTGAAGTGTAGACGAGGAATACATAACACTTCGCAAATCATATTATATCTTACCATGAAACATAGAAATGAGATGCGATATCGCGTTTTAAGAAGCATTAGAACTCTATCGCTACGATACCTAGACATCTGCAGACGCAATTTCCTGGCAAGGAAGTGTCGCATTTACATTCATTTGAAGTTGTAGACGAGGAATACATGACACTTCGCAAATCATATTATATCTTACCATGAAACATAGAAATGAGATGCGATATCGCGTTTTAAGAAGCTTTAGAAAGCTATTGCTTCGATACGTAGACATCTGCAAACGCTATTTCCTTGCAAGGAAGTGTCGCATTTGCATTCATTTGAAGTGTTGACGAGGAATACATAACACTTCGCAAATCATATTATATCTTACCATGAAACATAGAAATGAGATGCGATATCGCGTTTTAAGAAGCATTAGAGATCTATTGCTACGATACGTAGACATCTGCAAACGCTATTACCTTGCAAGGAAGTTTCGCATTTACATTCATTTGAACTGTAGACGAGGAATGCATAACACTGCGCAAATCATATTATATCTTACCATGAAACATAGAATTGAGATGCGATATCGCGTTTTAAGAATCATAAGAACTCCAATGCTACGATACGTAGATATCTGCAAACGCTATTTCCTTGCAAGGAAGTGTCGCATTCACAATCATTTGGAGTGTAGACGAGGAATACATAACACTTCGCAAATCATATTATATCTTACCATGAAATATAGAAATGAGATGCGATATCGAGTTTTAAGAATCATAAAAACTCTATTGCTACGATACGTAGACATCTGCAAACGCTATTTCCTTGCAAGGAAGTGTCGCATTTACATTCATTTGAATCGTAGACGAGGAATGCATAACACTTCGCAATGAATATTATATCTTACCATGAAACATAGAAATGAGATGCGATATCGCGTTTTAAGAATCATAAGAACTCTATTGCTTCGATACGTAGACATCTGCAAACGCTATTTGCTTGCAAGGAAGTGTCGCATTTACATTCATTTGAAGTGTAGACGAGGAATACATAACACTTCGCAAATCATATTAAATCTTACCATGAAACATAGAAATGAGATGCGATATCGCGTTTTATGAATCATAAGAACTCTATTGCTACGATACGTGGACATCTGCAAACGCTATTTCCCTGCGAGGAAGTGTGGCATTCACATTCATTTGAAGTGTAGACGAGGAATACATAACACTTCGCAATTCATATTATATCTTTCCACGAAACGTAGAAATGAGATGCGATATCGCGTTTTAAGAAGCATTAGAACTCTATCGCTACGATACCTAGACATCTGCAGACACTATTTCCTAGCAAGGAAGTGCCGCATTTACATTCATTTGAAGTGTAGACGAGGAATATATAACACTCCGCAAATCATATTATATCTTACCATGAAACATAGAAATGAGATGGGATATCGCGTTTTAAGAAGCATTAGAACTCTATCGCTACGATACCTAGACATCTGCAGACACTATTTCCTAGCAGGGAAGTGCCGCATTTACATTCATTTGAAGTGTAGACGAGGAATATATAACACTTCGCAAATCATATTATATCTTACCATGAAACATAGAAATGAGATGCGATATCACGTTTTAAGAAGCATTAGAAAGCTATTGCTACGATACGTAGACATCTGCAAACGCTATTTCCTAGCGAGGAAGTATCGCATTCACATTCATTTGAAGTGTAGACGAGGAATACATAACACATCGCAAATTATGTTATATCTTACCATGAAACATAGAAATGAGATGCGATATCGCGTCTTAAGAAGCATTAGAACTCTATCGCTACGATACCTAGACATCTGCAGACACTATTTCTTAGCAAGGAAGTGCCGCATTTACATTCATTTGAAGTGTAGACGAGGAATATATAACACTTCGCAAATCATATTATATCTTACCATGAAACATAGAAATGAGATGCGATATCGCGTTTTAAGAAGCATTAGAAAGCTATTGCTACGATACGTAGACATCTGCAAACGCTATTTCCTAGCGAGGAAGTATCGCATTCACATTCATTTGAAGTGTAGACGAGGAATACATAACACTTCGCAAATCATGTTATATCTTACCACGAAACGTAGAAATGAGATGCGATATTGCGTTTTAAGAATCATAAGAATTCCATTGCTACGATACGTAGATATCTGCAAACGCTATTTCCTTGCAAGGAAGTGTCGCATTCACAATCATTTGGAGTGTAGACGAGGAATACATAACACTTCGCAAATCATATTATATCTTACCATGAAATATAGAAATGAGATGCGATATCGAGTTTTAAGAATCATAAAAACTCTATTGCTACGATACGTAGACATCTGCAAACGCTATTTCCTTGCAAGGAAGTGTAGCATTTACATTCATTTGAATCGTAGACGAGGAATGCATAACACTTCGCAATGAATATTATATCTTACCATGAAACATAGAAATGAGATGCGATATCGCGTTTTAAGAATCATAAGAACTCTATTGCTTCGATACGTAGACATCTGCAAACGCTATTTGCTTGCAAGGAAGTGTCGCATTTACATTTATTTGAAGTGTAGACGAGGAATACATAACACTTCGCAAATCATATTATATCTTACCATGAAACATAGAAATGAGATGCGATATCGCGTTTTAAGAATCATAAGAACTCTATTGCTACGATACGTGGACATCTGCAAACGCTATTTCCTTGCAAGGAAGTGTCGTATTTACATTCATTTGAATCGTAGACGAGGAATGCATAACACTTCGCAATGAATATTATATCTTATCATGAAACATAGAAATGAGATGCGATATCGCGTTTTAAGAATCATAAGAACTCTATTGCTACGATACGTAGATATCTGCAGACGCTATTTCCTTGCAAGGAAGTGTCGCATTTACATTCATTTGAAGTGTAGACGAAGAATACATGACACTTCGCAAGTCATATTATATCCTACCATGAAACATAGAAATGAGATGTGATATCGCGTTTTAAGAAGCATTAGAAATCTATTGCTACGATACGTAGACATCTGCAAACGCTATTTCCTAGCGAGGAAGTGTCGCATTCACATTCATTTGAAGTGTAGACGAGGAATACATAACCCTTCGCAAATCATATTATATCTTACCATGAAACATAGAAATGAGATGCGATATCGCGTTTCAGGAAGCATTAGAACGCTATCGCTACGATGCCTAGACATCTGCAGACACTATTTCCAAGCAAGGAAGTGTCGCAATTACATTCATTTGACGTGTAGACGAGGAATACATAACACTTTGCAAATCATATTATATCTTACCATGAAACATAGAAATGAGATGCGATATCGCGTTTTAAGAAGCATTAGAACTCTATTGCTACGATAGGTAGACATCTGTAAACGCTATTTCCTTGCAAGGAAGTGTCGCATTTACATTCATTTGAATCGTAGACGAGGAATGCATAACACTTCGCAATGAATATTATATCTTATCATGAAACATAGATATGAGATGCAATATCTCGTTTTAAGAAGCATTAGAAATCTATTGCTACGATACGTAAACATCTGCAGACGCTATTTCCTTGCAAGGAAGTGTCGCATTTACATTCATTTGAAGTGTAGACGAGGAATACATAACACTTCGCAAATCATATTATATCTTACCATGAAACATAGAAATGTGATGCGATATTGCGTTCTAAGAAGCAATAGAAATCCATTGCTACGATACGTAGACATCTGCAAATGCTATTTCCTTGCAAGGAAGTGTGTCACGTCTCAAGTTCGGGAAAATTTCCTATTTGACCGTGATCGACACGTAGCCGTCTCCGAAATCTGCGCGCTGAATTGCGGCGGACGCCGGGTTCTTTATGGCTCGCGAAACACTGGTACGAAACGCGGACGCGGTGAACAAGGACGTTCACCTACCTTTTGATGGCTTGAGTGGCTGCTTTAATCGGCTTTCCTTTGTAGATACCGCTGGAAACGTGGATCCCCCTCCGGAATGGTCCCAGTATACGGGCTGTGAGGCGGAATCGTCAAAGGGATGAGTTTCCAGCGAGACTGCTCGGTGGTGTTGGACTTCTCTGTACTCTGCGGTGAAGACGGCTGTGCAGGACGGCCGGTGTGCGGAGGAGCCACGGCGAGGATGGCTGAATAGCTGAAGATCGGTACTTGACTTTCCAGGCCCGCGTATTCTCGCACCAATCGACGTATGAAATTCTTCCTTCCCGCGCGTCGAGTTCTTTTCCTACCGTCGGCACAACGCATTCAGCCTACTTCCTCAAAGTCCGGATACGGGTCCACTAAGCGGCGGTCCGCTCTAGTTTGCCGGTCCGTAAGAGTGGAAGGTCGACGTAGATTCGCTCGTAGTGAGACAATGGGTCTATCCAGCTAAGCGGCGGTCCTCTCTAACCGATCGATTACCAAGCCTCGACTACGGTGAAACTCGAATGTGTTTAATACGCGAGAACTCGTGGAAGACTTCGTGTTATACTCGAGTGTTGCAAGGAATTGTATTAACGAGAGATATTAATTCTGATAAAATAAAGATATATTCTAAATAATCCTACGCTTACACTTACTGTCCCTATCGAGCTAAGTTAAAATTAGTTTAATATTAGAAATAGAATAACAAGACTTTAGAATTAGAATTGACTTTGATTTAGAAGTTGTAATACCTCCAAGTGAGGCAGAGACTGGCCCGAAGGCATGAGGCTGAAGACCGTTCAGCTTGAGCGACAGACGATTACTGATCTCTGACTTGCGTGTCCGCGACCTCCTCGGATCGCGCGGCGCGCAAGTCGTTGGGCCCCAGAGTGGGGCGGCCGCTCGGCCCGCGAAGTGGGGCGGCCGGTCGTGGAGGGGCGCGGCTCGCGTTGAGCGTGAGCCGGGCGCGTCGGACGCTTGTTCGAGCGTATCGTAGCGGATTATAATGTAATTTAGAAATTAGTATTCAACATAGATTTGCCTTAAAATTATTCGTGTGTGTTGTTTCTGTATATACATGGTCGTGTAGTGTGCTTACTAGCTACGGACTTAAGATATCTTATGAGTAGACATTAGAGAAGTATATATAATGGAGATTTACAGCTGCTGACTCTGTGCAGTGTGCGATGGCGTCTTCGTGCTGCGGCTGGGGGTTGCGTACCCTCCAACTTCGTCGAGGTCGCGCGTCGTGGCGCGGTCGAGTGGTCGAATCCCCGGGTGTGTAGATGGCTGCCTTGGCTCGGCGATCGGGCTGGTTGCCCGTGTACAGGGGCGCTCGTCCCTTGTGGCTACGTGCGGCTGGCGGTGCGTATGGACCTGCCGGGTGCTGCGGGAGGCGTTGGGGGGTGGAAGGCGGTACGCCGGACGTCACAAGTGTCGCATTTACATTCATTTGATGTGTAGACGAGGAATACATAACACTTCGCAAATCATATTATATCTTACCATGAAACATAGAAATGAGATGCGATATCGCGTTTTATGAAGCATTAGAACTCTATTGCTACGATACGTAGACATCTGCAAAGGCTATTTCCTTGCAAGGAAGTGTCGCATTTACATTCACTTGAAGTGTAGGCGAGGAATACATAACACTTCGCAATGAATATTATATCTTGCCACGTCCCGAGGTGCGGTTGCGCTCGCAACGGTGGCACAAAGTCGTAACCGTTCCCGAAAATAACGCGAATTGCGTCCGGACCGGGTTCGTTGGCGTTTCGGACTCGATAAAACGGTAACTAACACTAAACTTACGTTGCGAAGGCTTGATTCCGCTGTCTGATTTCTCTTTCCAGGTACCTGGAACGCCTTGGATCCGCAACCGGGATGGCGGCGGCGTACGGCTGGAACGGAGGTACGTCTACGGGAATAAGCGTCCAGGCGGGTTGACTCCGGCTGGCAGGTATCGGCGTTTGGCCCTGACGATTGGCGACTCGTACGGGTCGTGCGGCGAAGGAAACCTCCTTCACAGGAACCAGGACTCGAACGTAGGAAATTGAATATTCTGGTGCATCACCCACGTATTCCCGAGCGAGACGACGAATGAACTCTCTCCTCCCCGCGCGTCGTGTACGCTTTGTCGGAGGTGCAAGGCTCATCGAGAATACTTGAACTTCGGTTGAATACGGCACGGCTAAGCGTTGGTTCGCTCTAGCTTACCGGGATCGACCTGGGCGCAAGATATTCTGTACACGGTAGAAGTGAGGATGGAGCAACTAAGCGCTGGTTCGCTCTAGTCGTCGAGCCTCAAGACTATCGTAGATGAGATATAGAATTAGAATAATCGCGAGCGTACCCGTGGATTAGAATTAAGGAATTGTATTTGAACTCGAATAAAGATACTTTGAATCTGGTAAAAATAAACTATATTCTATGATTTCACTATACTAGATACACTTGACTAAATTCTAAGTTACTGACTAGCGATTACAATGAGAATTAGAAATAGTATAAAGTATCGAATGGACTCCGCTATGGGAGTATGGATGGAGACGAATGCATTAGAGCTAATTGCTCGTTGCGAATGAGCCTATTGCTCGGATCGGAGGTGCATCGTTCGGATGCTGGATTAGAACTCCTCGGTTCGGAGATGAGATACGAACTCTCCAGTTCGGAGGTGAGATTGGAACTGACCCTCGGATCTCGCGTCCGCGACCTCCTCGGGTCGCGCGGCGCGCGAGTCGCTGGGCCCTCGCGGTGGGGCGGACGGTCGGAGTAGGGCGGCCGCTCGGCCCTCGTGGTGGGGCGGCCGTTCGGAGTGGGGCGCGGCCCGCGTTAAGCGTGAGCCGCGAGCGTCGAGTGTGCGCGCGAGTGCACGGAACATAACCGTGCATGAATAAATTATATACATATATTTACTTAAATCTAGGTGTGTGTTGGTGTGTATGTACATATATGAGTAGTGTGCTTATTCTAATCCCACATGTACGAGAAGTACGTATAGGGCTTCGTGATCGCTGGGGATTCGACCCAGTATGTGTCGGAGAGCTCCTCGCCCTCGTAATACGGGGTGAAGTCCTCCCCCTCGTGTGTGGAGATCGCGCGTGGGCGCGGCATGCTGCATCCCTCTTCCCTCTCGTACCTTTGTCTCCTTCTGTAGGGACGGCGAGTCGGCGGGTGGCCCGTGTGCAGGGGCTCCGGATACGGATGCTGGGGATGATGAGGTGGACGCCGGAGGGTGGCAGGCGGTACGCCTGACGTTACAATCTTACCATGAAACATAGAAATGAGATGCGATATCGCGTTTTCAGAACCATTAGAACTCTATTGCTACGATAGGTAGACATCTGCAAATGCTATTTCCTTGCAAGGAAGTATCGCATTTACTTTCATTTGAATCGTAGACGAGGAATGCATAACATTTCGCAATGAATATTATATCTTACCATGAAACATAGAAATGAGATGCGATATCGCGTTTTAAGAAGCATTAGAACTCTATTGCTACGATAGGTAGACATCTGCAAACGCTA
Source organism: Xylocopa sonorina (assembly GCF_050948175.1). Taxonomy (NCBI): domain Eukaryota; kingdom Metazoa; phylum Arthropoda; class Insecta; order Hymenoptera; family Apidae; genus Xylocopa; species Xylocopa sonorina. Next base: position 43,707 of record NW_027490631.1, on the reverse strand, counting down.
TTTCCTTGCAAGGAAGTGTCGTATTTACATTGATTTGAAGTGTAGACGAGGAATACATAACACTTCGCAAATCATATTATATCTTACCATGAAACATAGAAATGAGATGCGATATCGCTTTTTAAGAATCATAAGAACTCTATTGCTACGATACGTAGACATCTGCAAACGCTATTTCCTTGCAAGCAAGTGTCGCATTTACATTCATTTGAATCGTAGGCGAGGAATGCATAGCACTTCGCAATGAATATTATATCTTATCATGAAACATAGATATGAGATGCAGTATCTCGTTTTAAGAAGCATTTGAACTCTATTACTTCGATACGTAGACATTTGCAAACGCTATTTCCTTGCAAGGAAGCATCGCATTTACATTCATTTGAAGTGTAGACGAGGAATACATAACACTTCGCAAATCATATTACATCTTACCATGAAACATAGAAATGAGATGCGATATCGCGTTTTAAGAAGCATTAGAACTCTATTGCTACGATACCTAGACATCTGCAGACGCTATTTCCCAGCAAGGAAGTGTCGCATTTACATTCATTTGAAGTATAGACGAGAAAGACATGACACTTCGCAAATCATATTATATCTTACCATGAAACATAGAAGTGAGATGCGATATCGCGTTTTAAGAAGCATTAGAATACTATTGCTACGATAGGCAGATATTTGCAAACGCTATTTCCTTGCAAGGAAGTGTCGTATTTACATTCATTTGAAGTGTAGACGAGGAATACATAACACTTCGCAAATCATATTATATCTTACCATGAAACATAGAAATGAGATGCGATATCGCGTTTCAAGAATCATAAGAACTCTATTGTTACGATACGTAGACATCTGCAAACGCTATTTCCTTGCAAGGAAGTGTCGCATTTACTTTCATTTGAATCGTAGACGAGGAATGCATAACACTTCGCAATGAATATTATATCTTATCATGAAACATAGATATGAGATGCAGTATCTCGTTTTAAGAAGCATTTGAACTCTATTGCTTCGATACGTAGACATCTGCAAACGCAATTTCCTTACAAGGAAGTGTCGCATTTACATTAATTTGAAGTGTAGACGAGGAATACATAACACTTCGCAAATCATATTACATCTTACCATGAAACATAGTAATGAGATGCGATATCGCGTTTTAAGAAGCATTAAAACTCTATTGCTTCTATACGTAGACATCTGCAAACGCTATTTCCTTGCAAGGAAGTGTCGCATTTACATTCATTTGAAGTGTAGACGAGGAATACATGACACATCGCAAATCATATTATATCTTACCATGAAACATAGAAATGAGATGCGATATCGCGTTTTAAGAAGCATTAGAACTCTATTGCTACGATACGTAGACATCTGCAAACGCTATTTCCCTGGAAGGAAGTGTCGCATTTACATTCATTTGAAGTGTAGACGAGGAATACATGACACTTCGCAAATCATATTATATCATACCATGAAACATAGAAATGTGATGCGATATTGTGTTCTAAGAAGCAATAGAAATCCATTGCTACGATACGTAGACATCTGCAAATGCTATTTCCTTGCAAGGAAGTGTCGCATTTACATTCATTTGATGTGTAGACGAGGAATACATAACACTTCGCAAATCATATTATATCTTACCATGAAACATAGAAATGAGATGCGATATCGCGTTTTAAGAACCATTAGAACTCTATTGCTACGATAGGTAGACATCTGCAATCGCTATTTCCTTGCAAGGAAGTGTAGCATTTACATTCATTTGAGGTGTAGACGAGGAAAACATAACACTTCGCAAATCATATTATATCTTACCATGAAACATAGAAATGAGATGCGATATCGCGTTTTAAGAAGCATTTGACCTCTATTGCTACGATACGTAGACATCTGCAGACGCTATTTCCTTGCAAGGAAGTGTCGCATTTACATTCATTTGAATCGTAGACGAGGAATGCATAACACTTCGCAATGAATACTATATCTTATCATGAAACATAGATATGAGATGCAATATCTCGTTTTAGAAAGTATTTGAACTCTGTTGCTTCGATACGTAGACATCTGCAAACGCTGTTTCCTTGCAAGGAAGTGTCGCATTTACTTCCATTTGAATCGTAGACGAGGAATACATAACACTTCGCAATGAATATTATATCTTACCATGAAACATAGAAATGAGATGCGATATCGCGTTTTAAGAAGCATTAGAACTCTATTGCTTCGATACGTAGACATCTGCAAACATCCTTGTAAGGAAGTGTCGCATTTACATTCATTTGAAGTGTAGACGAGAAATACATAATACTTCGCAAATCATATTATATCTTACCATGAAACATAGAAATGAGATGCGATATCGCGTTTTCAGAACCATTAGAACTCTATTGCTACGATACCTAGACATCTGCAGACGCTATTTCCCAGCAAGGAAGTGTCGCATTTACATTCATTTGAAGTATAGACGAGAAAGACATGACACTTCGCAAATCATATTATATCTTACCATGAAACATAGAAGTGAGATGCGATATCGCGTTTTAAGAAGCATTAGAATACTATTGCTACGATAGGCAGATATTTGCAAACGCTATTTCCTTGCAAGGAAGTGTCGTATTTACATTCATTTGAAGTGTAGACGAGGAATACATAACACTTCGCAAATCATATTATATCTTACCATGAAACATAGAAATGAGATGCGATATCGCGTTTCAAGAATCATAAGAACTCTATTGTTACGATACGTAGACATCTGCAAACGCTATTTCCTTGCAAGGAAGTGTCGCATTTACTTTCATTTGAATCGTAGACGAGGAATGCATAACACTTCGCAATGAATATTATATCTTATCATGAAACATAGATATGAGATGCAGTATCTCGTTTTAAGAAGCATTTGAACTCTATTGCTTCGATACGTAGACATCTGCAAACGCAATTTCCTTACAAGGAAGTGTCGCATTTACATTAATTTGAAGTGTAGACGAGGAATACATAACACTTCGCAAATCATATTACATCTTACCATGAAACATAGTAATGAGATGCGATATCGCGTTTTAAGAAGCATTAAAACTCTATTGCTTCTATACGTAGACATCTGCAAACGCTATTTCCTTGCAAGGAAGTGTCGCATTTACATTCATTTGAAGTGTAGACGAGGAATACATGACACATCGCAAATCATATTATATCTTACCATGAAACATAGAAATGAGATGCGATATCGCGTTTTAAGAAGCATTAGAACTCTATTGCTACGATACGTAGACATTCTGCAAACGCTATTTCCCAGCAAGGAAGTGTCGCATTTACATTCATTTGAAGTGTAGACGAGGAAGACATGACACTTCGCAAATCATATTATATCTTACCATGAAACATAAAAATGAGATGCGATATCGCGTTTTAAGAAGTATTAGAAATCTATTGCTACGATACGTAGACAACTGCAAACGCTATTTCCTAGCGAGGAAGTGTCGCATTCACATTCATTTGAAGTGTAGACGAGGAATACATAACACTTCTCAAATCAAATTATATCTTACCATGAAACATAGAAATGAGATGCGATATCGCGTTTTAAGAATCATAAGAACTCTATTGCTACGATACGTAGACATCTGCAAACGCTATTTCCTTGCAAGGAAGTGTCGCATTTACATTCATTTCAATCGTAGACGAGGAAAACATAACACTTCGCAAATCATATTATATCTTACCATGAAACATAGAAATGAGATGCGATATCGCGTTTTAAGAAGCATTTGACCTCTATTGCTACGATACGTAGACATCTGCAGACGCTATTTCCTTGCAAGGAAGTGTCGCATTTACATTCATTTGAATCGTAGACGAGGAATGCATAACACTTCGCAATGAATACTATATCTTATCATGAAACATAGATATGAGATGCAATATCTCGTTTTAGAAAGTATTTGAACTCTGTTGCTTCGATACGTAGACATCTGCAAACGCTGTTTCCTTGCAAGGAAGTGTCGCATTTACTTCCATTTGAATCGTAGACGAGGAATACATAACACTTCGCAATGAATATTATATCTTACCATGAAACATAGAAATGAGATGCGATATCGCGTTTTAAGAAGCATTAGAACTCTATTGCTACGATAGGTAGACATCTGCAAACGCTATTTCCTAGCGAGGAAGTATGGCATTCACATTCATTTGAAGTGTAGACGAGGAATACATGACACTTCGCAAATCATGTTATATCTTACCATGAAACATAGAAGTGAGATGCGATATCGCGTTTTAAGAAGCATTAGAATACTATTGCTACGATAGGCAGTGTAACGTCAGGCGTACCGCCTGCCACCCTCCGGCGTCCAACTCATCATCCCCAGCATCCGTATCCGGAGCCCCTGCACACGGGCCACCCGCCGACTCGCCGTCCCTACAGAGGGAGACAAAGGTACGAGAGGGAAGAAGGATGCAGCATGCCGCGCCCACGCGCGATCTCCACACACGAGGGGGAGGACTTCACCCCGTATTACGAGGGCGAGGAGCTCTCCGACACATACTGGGTCGAATCCCCAGCGATCACGAAGCCCTATACGTACTTCTCGTACATGTGGGATTAGAATAAGGACACTACTCACCTATGTACATACACACCAACACACACCTAGATTTAAGTGAATATATGTATATATTTCATTCATGCACGGCTATGTTCCGTGCACTCGCGCGCACACTCGACGCTCGCGGCTCACGCTTAACGCGGGCCGCGCCCCACTCCGAACGGCCGCCCCACCACGAGGGCCGAGCGGCCGCCCTACTCCGACCGTCCGCCCCACCGCGAGGGCCCAGCGACTCGCGCGCCGCGCGACCCGAGGAGGTCGCGGACGCGAGATCCGAGAGTCAGTTCCAATCTCATCTCCGAACTGGAGAGTTCGCATCTCATCTCCGAACCGAGGAGTTCTAATCCAGCATCCGAACGATGCACTTCCGATCCGAGCAATAGGCTCATTCGCAACGAGCAATTAGCTCTAATGCATTCGTCTCTATCCATACTCCCATAGCGGAGTCCATTCGATACTTTATACTATTTCTAATTCTCATTGTAATCGCTAGTCAGTAACTTAGAATTTAGTCAAGTGTATCTAGTATAGTGAAATCATAGAATATAGTTTATTTTTACCAGATTCAAAGTATCTTTATTCGAATTCAAATACAATTCCTTAATTCTAATCCACGGGTACGCTCGCGATTATTCTAATTCCATATCTCATCTGCGATAGTCTTGAGGCTCGACGACTAGAGCGAACCAGCGCTTAGTTGCTCCATCCTCACTTCTACCGTGTACAGAATATCTTGCGCCCAGGTCGATCCCGGTAAGCTAGAGCGAACCAACGCTTAGCCGTGCCGTATTCAACCGAAGTTCAAGTATTCTCGATGAGCCTTGCACCTCCGACAAAGCGTACACGACGCGCGGGGAGGAGAGAGTTTATTCGTCGTCTCGCTCGGGAATACGTGGGTGATGCACCAGAATATTCAATTTCCTACGTTCGAGTCCTGGTTCCTGTGAAGGAGGTTTCCTTCGCCGCACGACCCGTACGAGTCGCCAATCGTCAGGGCCAAACGCCGATACCTGCCAGCCGGAGTCAACCCGCCTGGACGCTTATTCCCGTAGACGTACCTCCGTTCCAGCCGTACGCCGCCGCCATCCCGGTTGCGGATCCAAGGCGTTCCAGGTACCTGGAAAGAGAAATCAGACAGTAGAATCAAGCCATCACAAGGTAAGTTTCGTGTTAATTACCGTTTTATCGAGTCCGAAACGCCAACGAACCCGGTCCGGACGCAATTCGTGTTATTTTCGGGAACGGTTACGACTTTGTGCCACCGTTGCGAGCGCAACCGCACCTCGGGACGTGACAGCAGATATTTGCAAACGCTATTTCCTTGCAAGGAAGTGTCGCATTTACATTCATTTGAATCGTAGGAGAGGAATGCATAGCACTTCGCAATGAATATTATATCTTATCATGAAACATATATATGAGATGCAGTATCTCGTTTTAAGAAGCATTTGAACTCTATTGCTTCGATACGTAGACATTTGCAAACGCTATTTCCTTGCAAGGAAGCATCGCATTTACATTCATTTGAAGTGTAGACGAGGAATACATAACACTTCGCAAATCATATTACATCTTACCATGAAACATAGAAATGAGATGCGATATCGCGTTTTAAGAAGCATTAGAACTCTATTGCTACGATACCTAGACATCTGCAGACGCTATTTCCCAGCAAGGAGGTGTCGCATTTACATTCATTTGAAGTGTAGACGAGGAAGACATGACACTTCGCAAATCATATTATATCTTACCATGAAACATAGAAATGAGATGCGATATCGCGTTTTAAGAAGCATTAGAAATCTATTGCTACGATACGTAGACAACTGCAAACGCTATTTCCTTGCAAGGAAGTGTCGCATTGGCATTCATTTGAATCGTAGACGAGGAATGCATAACACTTCGCAATGAATATTATATCTTATCATGAAACATAGATATGAGATGCAATATCTCGTTCTACGAAGCATTAGAAATCCATTGCTACGATACGTAGACATCTGCAAACGCTATTTCCTAGCGAGGAAGTGTCGCATTCACATTCATTTGAAGTGTAGACGAGGAATACATAACACTTCTCAAATCAAATTATATCTTACCATGAAACATAGAAATGAGATGCGATATCGCGTTTTGAGAAGCATTTGAACTCTATTGCTTCGATACGTAGACATCTGCAAACGCTATTTCCTTGCAAGGAAGTGTCGCATTTACATTCATTTGAAGTGTAGACGAGGAATACATAACACTTCGCGAATCATATTATAACTTACCATGAAACATAGAAGTGAGATGCGATATCGCGTTTTAAGAAGCATTAGAATACTATTGCTACGATAGGCAGATACTTGCAAACGCTATTTCCTTGCAAGGAAGTGTCGTATTTACATTCATTTGAAGTGTAGACGAGGAATACATGATACTTCGCAAATCATATTATATCTTACCATGAAACATAGAAATGGGATGCGATATCGCGTTTTAAGAAGCACTAGAACTCTATTGCTACGATAGGTAGACATCTGCAGACGCTATTTCCTAACAAGGAAGTGTCGCATTTACATTCATTTGATGTGTAGACGAGGAATACATGACACTTAGCAAATCATCTTATATCTTACCATGAAACATAGAAATGAGATGCGATATCGCGTATTAAGAAGCATTAGAAAGCTATTGCTACGATACGTAGACATCTGCAAACGCTATTTCCTAGCGAGGAAGTATCTCATTCACATTCATTTGAAGTGTAGACGAGGAATACATAACACTTCGCAAATCATGTTATATCTTACCATGAAACATAGAAATGAGATGCGATATCGCGTTTTAAGAAGCATTAGAACTCTATTGCTACGATACCTAGACATCTGCAAACGCTATTTCCTAGCGAGCAAGTGTCGCATTCACAGTCATTTGAAGTGTAGACGAGGAATACATGACTCTTCGCAAATCTTATTATATCTTACCATGAAACATAGTAATGAGATGCGATATCGCATTTTAAGAAGCATTAGAACTCTATTGCTACGACACGTAGACACCTGCAAACGCTATTTCCTTGCAAGGAAGTGTCGCATTTACATTCATTTGAAGTGTAGACGAGGAATACATGACACTTCGCAAATCATATTATATCTTACCATGAAACATAGAAATGAGATGCGATATCGCGTTCTAAGAAGCATCAGAAATCCATTGCTACGATACCTAGACATCTGCAAACGCTATTTCCTAGCGAGCAAGTGTCGCATTCACAGTCATTTGAAGTGTAGACGAGGAATACATGACACTTCGCAAATCTTATTATATCTTACCATGAAACATAGTAATGAGATGCAATATCGCGTTTTAAGAAGCATTAGAACTCTATTGCTACGACACGTAGACACCTGCAAACGCTTTTTCCTTGCAAGGAAGTGTCGCATTTACATTCATTTGAAGTGTAGACGAGGAATACATGACACTTCGCAAATCATATTACATCTTACCATGAAACATAGAAATGAGATGCGATATCGCGTTTTAAGAAGCATTAGAACTCTATTGCTACGATACCTAGACATCTGCAGACGCTATTTCCCAGCAAGGAAGTGTCGCATTTACATTCATTTGAAGTGTAGACGAGGAAGACATGACACTTCGCAAATCATATTATATCTTACCATGAAACATAGAAATGAGATGCGATATCGCGTTTTAAGAAGCATTAGAAATCTATTGCTACGATACGTAGACAACTGCAAACGCTATTTCCTTGCAAGGAAGTGTCGCATTGGCATTCATTTGAATCGTAGACGAGGAATGCATAACACTTCGCAATGAATATTATATCTTATCATGAAACATAGATATGAGATGCAATATCTCGTTCTACGAAGCATTAGAAATCCATTGCTACGATACGTAGACATCTGCAAACGCTATTTCCTAGCGAGGAAGTGTCGCATTCACATTCATTTGAAGTGTAGACGAGGAATACATAACACTTCTCAAATCAAATTATATCTTACCATGAAACATAGAAATGAGATGCGATATCGCGTTTTAAGAAGCATTTGAACTCTATTGCTTCGATACGTAGACATCTGCAAACGCTATTTCCTTGCAAGGAAGTGTCGCATTTACATTCATTTGAAGTGTAGACGAGGAATACATAACACTTCGCGAATCATATTATAACTTACCATGAAACATAGAAGTGAGATGCGATATCGCGTTTTAAGAAGCATTAGAATACTATTGCTACGATAGGCAGATACTTGCAAACGCTATTTCCTTGCAAGGAAGTGTCGTATTTACATTCATTTGAAGTGTAGACGAGAAATACATGATACTTCGCAAATCATATTATATCTTACCATGAAACATAGAAATGGGATGCGATATCGCGTTTTAAGAAGCACTAGAACTCTATTGCTACGATAGGTAGACATCTGCAGACGCTATTTCCTAACAAGGAAGTGTCGCATTTACATTCATTTGATGTGTAGACGAGGAATACATGACACTTAGCAAATCATCTTATATCTTACCATGAAACATAGAAATGAGATGCGATATCGCGTTTTAAGAAGCATTAGAAAGCTATTGCTACGATACGTAGACATCTGCAAACGCTACTTCCTAGCGAGGAAGTATCGCATTCACATTCATTTGAAGTGTAGACGAGGAATACATGACACTTCGCAAATCATGTTATATCTTACCATGGAACATAGAAATGAGATGCGATATCGCGTTTTAGGAAGCATTAGAAAGCTATTGCAACGATACGTAGACATCTGCAAACGCTATTTCCTAGCGAGGAAGTATCTCATTCACATTCATTTGAAGTGTAGACGAGGAATACATAACACTTCGCAAATCATGTTATATCTTACCATGAAACATAGAAATGAGATGCGATATCGCGTTTTAAGAAGCATTAGAACTCTATTGCTACGACACGTAGACACCTGCAAACGCTATTTCCTTGCAAGGAAGTGTCGCATTTACATTCATTTGAAGTGTAGACGAGGAATACATGACACTTCGCAAATCATATTATATCATACCATGAAACATAGAAATGTGATGCGATATTGTGTTCTAAGAAGCAATAGAAATCCATTGCTACGATACGTAGACATCTGCAAATGCTATTTCCTTGCAAGGAAGTGTCGCATTTACATTCATTTGATGTGTAGACGAGGAATACATAACACTTCGCAAATCATATTATATCTTACCATGAAACATAGAAATGAGATGCGATATCGCGTTTTAAGAACCATTAGAACTCTATTGCTACGATAGGTAGACATCTGCAATCGCTATTTCCTTGCAAGGAAGTGTAGCATTTACATTCATTTGAGGTGTAGACGAGGAAAACATAACACTTCGCAAATCATATTATATCTTACCATGAAACATAGAAATGAGATGCGATATCGCGTTTTAAGAAGCATTTGACCTCTATTGCTACGATACGTAGACATCTGCAGACGCTATTTCCTTGCAAGGAAGTGTCGCATTTACATTCATTTGAATCGTAGACGAGGAATGCATAACACTTCGCAATGAATACTATATCTTATCATGAAACATAGATATGAGATGCAATATCTCGTTTTAGAAAGTATTTGAACTCTGTTGCTTCGATACGTAGACATCTGCAAACGCTGTTTCCTTGCAAGGAAGTGTCGCATTTACTTCCATTTGAATCGTAGACGAGGAATACATAACACTTCGCAATGAATATTATATCTTACCATGAAACATAGAAATGAGATGCGATATCGCGTTTTAAGAAGCATTAGAACTCTATTGCTACGATAGGTAGACATCTGCAAACGCTATTTCCTAGCGAGGAAGTATGGCATTCACATTCATTTGAAGTGTAGACGAGGAATACATGACACTTCGCAAATCATGTTATATCTTACCATGAAACATAGAAGTGAGATGCGATATCGCGTTTTAAGAAGCATTAGAATACTATTGCTACGATAGGCAGTGTAACGTCAGGCGTACCGCCTGCCACCCTCCGGCGTCCAACTCATCATCCCCAGCATCCGTATCCGGAGCCCCTGCACACGGGCCACCCGCCGACTCGCCGTCCCTACAGAGGGAGACAAAGGTACGAGAGGGAAGAAGGATGCAGCATGCCGCGCCCACGCGCGATCTCCACACACGAGGGGGAGGACTTCACCCCGTATTACGAGGGCGAGGAGCTCTCCGACACATACTGGGTCGAATCCCCAGCGATCACGAAGCCCTATACGTACTTCTCGTACATGTGGGATTAGAATAAGGACACTACTCACCTATGTACATACACACCAACACACACCTAGATTTAAGTGAATATATGTATATATTTCATTCATGCACGGCTATGTTCCGTGCACTCGCGCGCACACTCGACGCTCGCGGCTCACGCTTAACGCGGGCCGCGCCCCACTCCGAACGGCCGCCCCACCACGAGGGCCGAGCGGCCGCCCTACTCCGACCGTCCGCCCCACCGCGAGGGCCCAGCGACTCGCGCGCCGCGCGACCCGAGGAGGTCGCGGACGCGAGATCCGAGAGTCAGTTCCAATCTCATCTCCGAACTGGAGAGTTCGCATCTCATCTCCGAACCGAGGAGTTCTAGTCCAGCATCCGAACGATGCACTTCCGATCCGAGCAATAGGCTCATTCGCAACGAGCAATTAGCTCTAATGCATTCGTCTCTATCCATACTCCCATAGCGGAGTCCATTCGATACTTTATACTATTTCTAATTCTCATTGTAATCGCTAGTCAGTAACTTAGAATTTAGTCAAGTGTATCTAGTATAGTGAAATCATAGAATATAGTTTATTTTTACCAGATTCAAAGTATCTTTATTCGAATTCAAATACAATTCCTTAATTCTAATCCACGGGTACGCTCGCGATTATTCTAATTCCATATCTCATCTGCGATAGTCTTGAGGCTCGACGACTAGAGCGAACCAGCGCTTAGTTGCTCCATCCTCACTTCTACCGTGTACAGAATATCTTGCGCCCAGGTCGATCCCGGTAAGCTAGAGCGAACCAACGCTTAGCCGTGCCGTATTCAACCGAAGTTCAAGTATTCTCGATGAGCCTTGCACCTCCGACAAAGCGTACACGACGCGCGGGGAGGAGAGAGTTTATTCGTCGTCTCGCTCGGGAATACGTGGGTGATGCACCAGAATATTCAATTTCCTACGTTCGAGTCCTGGTTCCTGTGAAGGAGGTTTCCTTCGCCGCACGACCCGTACGAGTCGCCAATCGTCAGGGCCAAACGCCGATACCTGCCAGCCGGAGTCAACCCGCCTGGACGCTTATTCCCGTAGACGTACCTCCGTTCCAGCCGTACGCCGCCGCCATCCCGGTTGCGGATCCAAGGCGTTCCAGGTACCTGGAAAGAGAAATCAGACAGTAGAATCAAGCCATCACAAGGTAAGTTTCGTGTTAATTACCGTTTTATCGAGTCCGAAACGCCAACGAACCCGGTCCGGACGCAATTCGCGTTATTTTCGGGAACGGTTACGACTTTGTGCCACCGTTGCGAGCGCAACCGCACCTCGGGACGTGACAGCAGATATTTGCAAACGCTATTTCCTTGCAAGGAAGTGTCGCATTTACATTCATTTGAATCGTAGGAGAGGAATGCATAGCACTTCGCAATGAATATTATATCTTATCATGAAACATATATATGAGATGCAGTATCTCGTTTTAAGAAGCATTTGAACTCTATTGCTTCGATACGTAGACATTTGCAAACGCTATTTCCTTGCAAGGAAGCATCGCATTTACATTCATTTGAAGTGTAGACGAGGAATACATAACACTTCGCAAATCATATTACATCTTACCATGAAACATAGAAATGAGATGCGATATCGCGTTTTAAGAAGCATTAGAACTCTATTGCTACGATACCTAGACATCTGCAGACGCTATTTCCCAGCAAGGAGGTGTCGCATTTACATTCATTTGAAGTGTAGACGAGGAAGACATGACACTTCTCAAATCAAATTATATCTTACCATGAAACATAGAAATGAGATGCGATATCGCGTTTTGAGAAGCATTTGAACTCTATTGCTTCGATACGTAGACATCTGCAATCGCTATTTCCTTGCAAGGAAGTGTCGCATTTACATTCATTTGAAGTGTAGACGAGGAATACATAACACTTCGCGAATCATATTATAACTTACCATGAAACATAGAAGTGAGATGCGATATCGCGTTTTAAGAAGCATTAGAATACTATTGCTACGATAGGCAGATACTTGCAAACGCTATTTCCTTGCAAGGAAGTGTCGTATTTACATTCATTTGAAGTGTAGACGAGGAATACATGATACTTCGCAAATCATATTATATCTTACCATGAAACATAGAAATGGGATGCGATATCGCGTTTTAAGAAGCACTAGAACTCTATTGCTACGATAGGTAGACATCTGCAGACGCTATTTCCTAACAAGGAAGTGTCGCATTTACATTCATTTGATGTGTAGACGAGGAATACATGACACTTAGCAAATCATCTTATATCTTACCATGAAACATAGAAATGAGATGCGATATCGCGTTTTAAGAAGCATTAGAAAGCTATTGCTACGATACGTAGACATCTGCAAACGCTATTTCCTAGCGAGGAAGTATCTCATTCACATTCATTTGAAGTGTAGACGAGGAATACATAACACTTCGCAAATCATGTTATATCTTACCATGAAACATAGAAATGAGATGCGATATCGCGTTTTAAGAAGCATTAGAACTCTATTGCTACGATACCTAGACATCTGCAAACGCTATTTCCTAGCGAGCAAGTGTCGCATTCACAGTCATTTGAAGTGTAGACGAGGAATACATGACTCTTCGCAAATCTTATTATATCTTACCATGAAACATAGTAATGAGATGCGATATCGCATTTTAAGAAGCATTAGAACTCTATTGCTACGACACGTAGACACCTGCAAACGCTATTTCCTTGCAAGGAAGTGTCGCATTTACATTCATTTGAAGTGTAGACGAGGAATACATGACACTTCGCAAATCATATTATATCTTACCATGAAACATAGAAATGAGATGCGATATCGCGTTCTAAGAAGCATCAGAAATCCATTGCTACGATACCTAGACATCTGCAAACGCTATTTCCTAGCGAGCAAGTGTCGCATTCACAGTCATTTGAAGTGTAGACGAGGAATACATGACACTTCGCAAATCTTATTATATCTTACCATGAAACATAGTAATGAGATGCAATATCGCGTTTTAAGAAGCATTAGAACTCTATTGCTACGACACGTAGACACCTGCAAACGCTTTTTCCTTGCAAGGAAGTGTCGCATTTACATTCATTTGAAGTGTAGACGAGGAATACATGACACTTCGCAAATCATATTACATCTTACCATGAAACATAGAAATGAGATGCGATATCGCGTTTTAAGAAGCATTAGAACTCTATTGCTACGATACCTAGACATCTGCAGACGCTATTTCCCAGCAAGGAAGTGTCGCATTTACATTCATTTGAAGTGTAGACGAGGAAGACATGACACTTCGCAAATCATATTATATCTTACCATGAAACATAGAAATGAGATGCGATATCGCGTTTTAAGAAGCATTAGAAATCTATTGCTACGATACGTAGACAACTGCAAACGCTATTTCCTTGCAAGGAAGTGTCGCATTGGCATTCATTTGAATCGTAGACGAGGAATGCATAACACTTCGCAATGAATATTATATCTTATCATGAAACATAGATATGAGATGCAATATCTCGTTCTACGAAGCATTAGAAATCCATTGCTACGATACGTAGACATCTGCAAACGCTATTTCCTAGCGAGGAAGTGTCGCATTCACATTCATTTGAAGTGTAGACGAGGAATACATAACACTTCTCAAATCAAATTATATCTTACCATGAAACATAGAAATGAGATGCGATATCGCGTTTTAAGAAGCATTTGAACTCTATTGCTTCGATACGTAGACATCTGCAAACGCTATTTCCTTGCAAGGAAGTGTCGCATTTACATTCATTTGAAGTGTAGACGAGGAATACATAACACTTCGCGAATCATATTATAACTTACCATGAAACATAGAAGTGAGATGCGATATCGCGTTTTAAGAAGCATTAGAATACTATTGCTACGATAGGCAGATACTTGCAAACGCTATTTCCTTGCAAGGAAGTGTCGTATTTACATTCATTTGAAGTGTAGACGAGAAATACATGATACTTCGCAAATCATATTATATCTTACCATGAAACATAGAAATGGGATGCGATATCGCGTTTTAAGAAGCACTAGAACTCTATTGCTACGATAGGTAGACATCTGCAGACGCTATTTCCTAACAAGGAAGTGTCGCATTTACATTCATTTGATGTGTAGACGAGGAATACATGACACTTAGCAAATCATCTTATATCTTACCATGAAACATAGAAATGAGATGCGATATCGCGTCTTAAGAAGCATTAGAAAGCTATTGCTACGATACGTAGACATCTGCAAACGCTACTTCCTAGCGAGGAAGTATCGCATTCACATTCATTTGAAGTGTAGACGAGGAATACATGACACTTCGCAAATCATGTTATATCTTACCATGGAACATAGAAATGAGATGCGATATCGCGTTTTAGGAAGCATTAGAAAGCTATTGCAACGATACGTAGACATCTGCAAACGCTATTTCCTAGCGAGGAAGTATCTCATTCACATTCATTTGAAGTGTAGACGAGGAATACATAACACTTCGCAAATCATGTTATATCTTACCATGAAACATAGAAATGAGATGCGATATCTCGTTCTAAGAAGCATTAGAAATCCATTGCTACGATACGTAGACATCTGCAAATGCTATTTCCTTGCAAGGAAGTGTCGCATTTACATTCATTTGATGTGTAGACGAGGAATACATAACACTTAGCAAATCATATTATATCTTACCATGAAACATAGAAATGAGATGCGATATCGCGTTTTAAGGATTATAAGAACTCTATTGCTACGATACGTAGACATCTGCAAACGCTATTTCCTTGCAAGGAAGTGTCGCATTTACTTTCATTTGAATCGTAGACGAGGAATGCATAACACTTCGCAATGAATATTATATCTTATCATGAAACATACATATGAGATGCAGTATCTCGTTTTAAGAAGCATTTGAACTCTATTGCTTCGAAACGTAGACATCTGCAAACGCAATTTCCTTACAAGGAAGTGTCGCATTTACATTAATTTGAAGTGTAGACGAGGAATACATAACACTTCGCAAATCATATTATATCTTACCATGAAACATAGAAATGAGATGCGATATCGCGTTTTAAGAAGCATTAGAAATCTATTGCTACGATACGTAGACAACTGCAAACGCTATTTCCTTGCAAGGAAGAGTCGCATTTACATTCATTTGAATCGTAGACGAGGAATGCATAACACTTCGCAATGAATATTATATCTTATCATGAAACATAGATATGAGATGCAATATCTCGTTCTAAGAAGCATTAGAAATCCATTGCTACGATACGTAGACATCTGCAAATGCTATTTCCTTGCAAGGAAGTGTCGCATTTACATTCATTTGATGTGTAGACGAGGAATACATAACACTTCGCAAATCATATTATATCTTACCATGAAACATAGAAATGAGATGCGATATCGCGTTTTAAGAATTATAAGAACTCTATTGCTACGATACGTAGACATCTGCAAACGCTATTTCCTTGCAAGGAAGTGTCGCACTTACTTTCATTTGAATCGTAGACGAGGAATGCATAACACTTCGCAATGAATATTATATCTTATCATGAAACATAGATATTAGATGCAATATCTCGTTTTAAGAAGCATTGGAACTCTATTGCTACGATACCTAGACATCTGCAGACGCTATTTCCTAGCGAGGAAGTGTCGCATTCACATTCATTTGAAGTGTAGACGAGGAATACATAACACTTCGCAAATCATATTATACCTTACCATGAAACATAGAAATGAGATGCGATATCGCTTTTTAAGGATCATAAGAACTCTATTGCTACGATACGTAGACATCTGCAAACGCTATTTCCTTGCAAGGAAGTGTCGCATTTACATTCATTTGAATCGTAGGCGAGGAATGCATAGCACTTCGCAATGAATATTATATCTTATCATGAAACATAGATATGAGATGCAGTATCTCGTTTTAAGAAGCATTTGAACTCTATTGCTTCGATACGTAGACATTTGCAAACGCTATTTCCTTGCAAGGAAGCATCGCATTTACATTTATTTGAAGTGTAGACGAGGAATACATAACACTTCGCAAATCATATTACATCTCACCATGAAACATAGAAATGAGATGCGATATCGCGTTTTAAGAAGCATTAGAACTCTATTGCTACGATACCTAGACATCTGCAGACGCTATTTCCCAGCAAGGAAGTGTCGCATTTACATTCATTTGAAGTGTAGACGAGGAAGACATGACACTTCGCAAATCATATTATATCTTACCATGAAACATAGAAATGAGATGCGATATCGCGTTTTAAGAAGCATTAGAAATCTATTGCTACGATACGTAGACAACTGCAAACGCTATTTCCTAGCGAGGAAGTGTCGCATTCACATTCATTTGAAGTGTAGACGAGGAATACATAACACTTCTCAAATCAAATTATATCTTACCATGAAACATAGAAATGAGATGCGATATCGCGTTTTAAGAATCATAAGACCTCTATTGCTACGATACGTAGACATCTGCAAACGCTATTTCCTTGCAAGGAAGTGTCGCATTTACATTCATTTGAATCGTAGACGAGAAATGCATGACACTTCGCAATGAATATTATATCTTATCATGAAACATAGGTATGAGATGCAACATCTCGTTTTAAGAAGCATTTGAACTCTATTGCTTCGATACGTAGACATCTGCAAACGCTATTTCCTTGCAAGGAAGTGTCGCATTTACATTCATTTGAAGTGTAGACGAGGAATACATAACACTTCGCGAATCATATTATAACTTACCATGAAACATAGAAGTGAGATGCGATATCGCGTTTTAAGAAGCATTAGAATACTATTGCTACGATAGGCAGATACTTGCAAACGCTATTTCCTAACAAGGAAGTATCGCATTTACATTCATTTGATGTGTAGACGAGGAATACATGACACTTAGCAAATCATCTTATATCTTACCATGAAACATAGAAATGAGATGCGATTTCGCGTTTTAAGAAGCATTAGAAAGCTATTGCTACGATACGTAGACATCTGCAAACGCTATTTCCTTGCAAGGAAGTGTCGCATTTACTTTCATTTGAATCGTAGACGAGGAATGCATAACACTTCGCAATGAATATTATATCTTATCATGAAACATACATATGAGATGCAGTATCTCGTTTTAAGAAGCATTTGAACTCTATTGCTTCGAAACGTAGACATCTGCAAACGCAATTTCCTTACAAGGAAGTGTCGCATTTACATTAATTTGAAGTGTAGACGAGGAATACATAACACTTCGCAAATCATATTATATCTTACCATGAAACATAGAAATGAGATGCGATATCGCGTTTTAAGAAGCATTAGAAATCTATTGCTACGATACGTAGACAACTGCAAACGATATTTCCTTGCAAGGAAGAGTCGCATTTACATTCATTTGAATCGTAGACGAGGAATGCATAACACTTCGCAATGAATATTATATCTTATCATGAAACATAGATATGAGATGCAATATCTCGTTCTAAGAAGCATTAGAAATCCATTGCTACGATACGTAGACATCTGCAAATGCTATTTCCTTGCAAGGAAGTGTCGCATTTACATTCATTTGATGTGTAGACGAGGAATACATGACACTTCGCAAATCATATTATATCTTACCATGAAACATAGAAATGAGATGCGATATCGCGTTCTAAGAAGCATCAGAAATCCATTGCTACGATACTGTCACGTCCCGAGGTGCGGTTGCGCTCGCAACGGTGGCACAAAGTCGTAACCGTTCCCGAAAATAACGCGAATTGCGTCCGGACCGGGTTCGTTGGCGTTTCGGACTCGATAAAACGGTAACTAACACTAAACTTACCTTGCGAAGGCTTGATTCCGCTGTCTGATTTCTCTTTCCAGGTACCTGGAACGCCTTGGATCCGCAACCGGTATGGCGGCGGCGTACGGCTGGAACGGAGGTACGTCTACGGGAATAAGCGTCCAGGCGGGTTGACTCCGGCTGGCAGGTATCGGCGTTTGGCCCTGACGATTGGCGACTCGTACGGGTAGTGCGGCGAAGGAAACCTCCTTCACAGGAACCAGGACTCGAACGTAGGAAATTGAATATTCTGGTGCATCACCCACGTATTCCCGAGCGAGACGACGAATGAACTCTCTCCTCCCCGCGCGTCGTGTACGCTTTGTCGGAGGTGCAAGGCTCATCGAGAATACTTGAACTTCGGTTGAATACGGCACGGCTAAGCGTTGGTTCGCTCTAGCTTACCGGGATCGACCTGGGCGCAAGATATTCTGTACACGGTAGAAGTGAGGATGGAGCAACTAAGCGCTGGTTCGCTCTAGTCGTCGAGCCTCAAGACTATCGTAGATGAGATATAGAATTAGAATAATCGCGAGCGTACCCGTGGATTAGAATTAAGGAATTGTATTTGAACTCGAATAAAGATACTTTGAATCTGGTAAAAATAAACTATATTCTATGATTTCACTATACTAGATACACTTGACTAAATTCTAAGTTACTGACTAGCGATTACAATGAGAATTAGAAATAGTATAAAGTATCGAATGGACTCCGCTATGGGAGTATGGATAGAGACGAATGCATTAGAACTAATTGCTCGTTGCGAATGAGCCTATTGCTCGGATCGGAGGTGCATCGTTCGGATGCTGGATTAGAACTCCTCGGTTCGGAGATGAGATACGAACTCTCCAGTTCGGAGATGAGATACCAACTCTCCCGTTCGGAGGTGAGATTGGAACTGACTCTCTGATCTCGCGTCCGCGACCTCTTCGGGTCGCGCGGCGCGCGAGTCGCTGGGCCCTCGCGGTGGGGCGGACGGTCGGAGTAGGGCGGCCGCTCGGCCCCCGTGGTGGGGCGGCCGTTCGGAGTGGGGCGCGGCCCGCGTTAAGCGTGAGCCACGAGCGTCGAGTGTGCGCGCGAGTGCGCGGAACATAGCCGTGCATGAATGAAATATATACATATATTCACTTAAATCTAGGTGTGTGTTGGTGTGTATGTACATAGGTGAGTAGTGTCCTTATTCTAATCCCACATGTACGAGAAGTACGTATAGGGCTTCGTGATCGCTGGGGATTCGACCCAGTATGTGTCGGAGAGCTCCTCGCCCTCGTAATACGGGGTGAAGTCCTCCCCCTCGTGTGTGGAGATCGCGCGTGGGCGCGGCATGCTGCATCCTTCTTCCCTCTCGTACCTTTGTCTCCTTCTGTAAGGACGGCGAGTCGGCGGGTGGCCCGTGTGCAGGGGCTCCGGATACGGATGCTGGGGATGATGAGTTGGACGCCGGAGGGTGGCAGGCGGTACGCCTGACGTTACACCACCCCCGTTGGAAAAAGAATCTCGGCCATGCCGAGATCTCTTGTCTGTTGGGTAGATTTCGGGATGCTGGATCCTTCTCTTGGTCCTGTCGGCTGGATGCTGCGGAATCTGTGGTTTTTCGCCTGGTTGATCCTGGCGATAACGTTTGGAGTTTGGACCGTGGCTGCGGGCTTCCTTCGGATTGCAGGCACTTTCGTCGCTTTCACTTTCAGCGTTCGTTTGAATGTCACTGCTCTCACTGGCTTTATTTTCAGTTTTTCGCACTTTTCTTTCACTAGCATCCACACTCTGCATACTATGCATTCGTTTACAAATTTTGATTTTGTTCGTATGAACAATTTTATGGCGCCCTTTTACATTCAGCTTAACATTACAATTGCCCAAAATTTCGAGGATACGGTACGGTCCAGAATACTGTGCCTGGAACTTATGTTTGTTCGGCTCTTTTAAAAGATAGACCCATTGGCCTACCTCGAAGTTTTGGACATTGAGATTTCGGTCATAATAATATTTAGAACGGCGTTTCGCATTGTCTAGATTGGCTTTAGCCAAATCCTGAGATTTCGTGATTTTCTCCTGAAGTTGTATAAGATAGTCGCTATATGTTTCGTTATCAGAGCTGTCTTGAAAAGGAGTGGCTGACGGCGTCCTAGCTATCCTGCCGAACACTAGTTCGTGTGGGGTGTATAATGTACCCTCGTGCACACTGGTGTTGTATGAAAACATTGCATACGGTAACCAATTCACCCAATCGTTACTCGACTCTATGTAATGCTTCAGATATTCGGCCAGGACGTGGTGAGATCGTTCAACGGACCCGTTTGTTTGTGGATGGAACGCAGTGGACTTGTATTGCTTAATACGGAATTTGATTGCTATGGCTTTAATCAAGCTATTTATAAAGTTCGAACCTTGGTCCGTGAGTATGCCTTTCGGGCATCCGAACTTACAAATGAATTCTTTTATTAAAGCTTCGGCAATGTCTACTGCGGTGGTGGTTTTGAGAGGAACTGCGACTGAGTATTTAGTGAGGAGATCTTGGATCGTGAGGATACTTGTATAACCGTCGGAAGTTTCGGGAAGAGGACCCATTACGTCCATTGAAATCTTATCGAATGCCCTGCCAGGGGTGTCGGTTAAAGTGAGAGGCTGTCTGGTCTTTACCCGGACCAGTTTCTCTGTCTGACAACTTTTACATTTGCCAATATATTCTTGTATTTGTGTTTTCATGTTTGGCCAAAAGTATTGTTGTCTGATGCGAGAATAAGTTTTATTAACCCCTTTGTGACCTCCCACAGGGGAGTCGTGGTTTTCTCTTATTATTTTCAGTCGCTCTTCGACCGAAGGGGTTTTAATGAGGCCCTGGCAGACCGTAATCTGGACAGTCGTTTCGTAAAACAGGTCCTGAAGGATTTTCTGGATTCGGGACCAGGATACGGAGTCTAGATAGGTTTGTGCGATACTAAATGTTTGTAATTGTAATTCGTTTACAACGTCGCACAAGGATCTGAATGTTTCTATTACGGTCTGGAAATTGATTGATCTGGTGGAATGTTCGATGATTGGAAGCTGGATTTGGAATTCGTTTCCGATTTGTATGACTTTGGCTTTGGTAAGAACGTGATTTTTGTTTGGAAGGAATTTTTCAGCGTTCGCTAGATCTTTGGCGCCCGTGTCATAGGGGTGCCCAGATTGCGTGACGAAGACAACTACATTGTCTCGTCGCGTTGATAATGCGTCACGGCTGAAATTAAATAGAGGTTCGCGTCGGAAAAATTCATTTGGAGCAGGAGTATAGAAGTCGGTGCTGTCGCTGGCGACTTGCGGAGGTGGTGCTGTGTTGGTACGGAAGGACGTGCCTGGAGTCGGTAATTCAGGTTCTGATGTTACCGGAGTAGGAGGAGGCGCTAGTGTGGTATACTTTTTACGGGTTTCCGGAGGCACATCGAAGATGTCGTCCTCCGAGTTTTCTCAATACGAGAGCGGAAAAATTTGAGCGGGATTCCGCGACAATGCGTCCGCATTAAGGTTCGTTTTTCCACTTTTATAGACCATCTCGTAGTCAAATTCCGCTAACTTAAGCCTCCACCGTACGAGTCTACTTGACGGGTCCTTGACCGAATTCATCCACACTAACGGTCGATGGTCGGTAACGAGTTTGAATTGATTACCGTATATGTATGGACGAAAGTAATGGACGGCGTAGACAATCGCCAGACACTCCTTCTCGATCGTGGAGTAGTTTTTCTCCGCAGCGTTTAACAGTCGCGACGTGTACGCGATTGGCAAGTCGCGGCCTATTGGTCCTTGACTCAAGATAGCACCAATAGCTTCGGCGGACGCGTCGGCCGTTATCACGAATGGTTGTTTGAAGTTGGGGTACTGCAAGATAGGCGCTTCGCATAGGCAATCTCGGAGTTTGACGAATGAATTCTCTTGCTCGTTACGCCATACAAAGGGCGCGTCTTTTTTTAACAAATTTGTAAGTGGCTTAGCAATATTAGAAAAATTTGCGATGAACCGCCTGTAGTATCCCGCGAGCCCGAGGAATTGTTTGATCTGTTTCGCGTTGCGCGGGCGCGGAAAGTTTTTGACAGCGCTAATTTTCGCAGGGTCAGGTTTTACACCGTGCTCACTGATAATATGACCCAAATAGCTTACTTCTCTCCTCAAGAATTCGCACTTATCCGGCTGCAATACTAAATTAGCTTCTTTGAGCCGTTGAGTTAATTTATCGAATTTAAGTCGATGTTCTTGAAGAGAGCTAGCGTAGATAACAATGTCGTCCAAATAGACGAAAATTTCGTTCCCCTGGAGACCGGACAGGACATTGTCCATAAGTCGTTGGAACGTCGCTGGCGCATTTTTTAATCCGAATGGCATTCTTTTAAATTCATAATGCCCGTGAGGCGTCGAAAAAGCGGTTTTGGGAGCATCGGCGGGCTCCATTGGGATCTGGTGAAATCCGCTCGCGAGATCGAATGTACTAAAATACTTCGCGCTCCCGAGCTGATCAAGTATCTCGGTAATGCAAGGGAGGGGATAGGCATCGGCGACAGATTTCTCATTGAGTGCGCGGTAGTCGATGACGACGCGCCATTGCTTGTTGCCCAAGGAGTCCGGTTTCTTTGGGACAACCCACAATGGCGAATTATATGGTGATTTTGACGGAGAGATGACACCATTTTGTAAAAATTTGTCGACCTGTCGTCGAATCTCCTCCTTATGAGCTGGTGGGAAACGGTATTGTTTCACATTGACGGGGCGGTCGTCGACGGTTGGAATCTTGTGCGTGGTTGCTGACGTATGCCCTAATTTATCCCCCTCAATGTGAAAAAGCTCCTGCGTGCTTTGAACGAGACGGACGACGTGCTCTCTTTCCTCTGCGTTGAGGTGGTCGAGACGGAGGAGACTAAGAATTCGATCTAGTCGAGATTTCGAAGGATTGGCGGATTTCGATGTTTGTTTTAACGGCGCCTGTTGTACATTATTTTTGACCGCCTGAGCATAGGAGATTTGTTGAACATTCGCGATTTTGCAACGCGAAGGAGGAGTTTCGAGTGTCGAATATGGTGTCTGACTCGGGAAAGAAATAGAAGTTTTTCCCTTTTGGGATGAGCCGATCGGTACGGCGGATACGTTGGATTTAGAAAAAACCGGATAGAGCGATGGACTTTCCTCCTTATGGAGGGGAGTCATGATTTGCGCGGGCTCAAGTACGATTTCTGGTAACGCGATTTCGACGGCGCGGTCGGATGAATTAATTATTCGAGTTACCGCTTTGCCCCGAATTACTCTGACGAGAGCGTTTCCGAAAAATATACCCGGCGCAAGATCGATACGAGGAATTATACCTTCCGCGAGATTCGAATTAACTACGCGGACCTTGATACCGATATTTGATCTCGGCGGAATGGAGATACGGTCTCCTGACTTCGGAGAAGCTGCTTTGTCTTGCGTTCGAAGCTTCGATTTCGTTGCTGCATCGCGTTTCAGCGGAGGCGATGATTTACGCGACGGGCGCGGCGGCGGAGGGGGAATAGATTCCGTGCGCGGCGCTTGTTTACGTTTCGGCGATAGGAGAGGCTTTATTTTCGAGTCCGGTGAGGGTTCCTCGAGTGCTTCGATATCGTCTTCGAAAGGAATTCTCTTACCATTCCATTTGATTATTTTATTTGGAAAAGAGATTTCTGCGTCCATACAGAACCCGGAGCCGAGGATCCCGCTTGGTTTAAGGGGAAAATCATCCTCGACCACATTAAAAGGAACGACGCGACCGAAAATGACAAGATTCACCGTCCCTAGGGTTGCGGTTTTGCCATCGGTTACCCCTGTTATTATTACGATCTCGGACTTATCGATTCGCGCGGATGCTTTTAGAGCCGAACGTTTTATAATATTTATTTCCGCCCCAGTGTCCACCATGAAGCGAGTTGGTGAAATTAGAAGATCGGATTTTAAAATTACGTTTGGCGTGCTAGTTTTTCCGGTTATGTTTATCGCGGCGTTTCGTCGATTTCCGCGTTGGAGTTGTTCGCGGCGAGTGGACGGACTTGGTGCGCGGCCTCGCCACCTGTCTCGCGGCGGGTGCGGAGGCCATTGTCGTTTCCCGAATTTTTATTTACCGCGTTGTTGTACTGCCTTTTTCGGCACTCGCCTATTTCGTGCCCCGGGGTCTTGCAATAGCGACAAAATTTGGGCGCGTCCCTGGCTACGATTTGTCTCGGTTGTTCGTACGCGGGGCCTCGAGTAGGAGGCGGTACGTCCCTGGATCGCAAGTATTCCTGCGGTCGGTACGGCGATGGCGGTCTGAGCCGACACTCGGTCGCGTAATGTCCGATA
Source organism: Xylocopa sonorina (assembly GCF_050948175.1). NCBI lineage: Eukaryota > Metazoa > Arthropoda > Insecta > Hymenoptera > Apidae > Xylocopa > Xylocopa sonorina. Next base: position 18,602 of record NW_027490631.1, on the reverse strand, counting down.
TTATTGCATTTTCGGCAAATAATTTCGGCTGGTTTTTCGCGCGATTCTGGTCGCGCGACACGCGATCTACCTAGCCGGTTGCAATCACGTTCGTGCATTTGATAGAGCTCCCGCGCTCGAGCGAACGTTTCTCGCAATGTACCGAATGAATTTACCGTCATTTGCATTCGAATTTCTGGAATGAGACCGTCTTTAAAACATTGTAATGTGAGCGCGTCTACGTCATCGAGCGATTCCGGTGTGTCTCGTCGAGCAAGCCTTTCGCAATCAATTATAGCGGTTCTAAGATCTTTTACTCGACCGATGTAATCTAGAATGTGCTCGTTCGCGCGCATAAATATATTAGCAAGTTCACCCCGATAATGATGAGCTGATTTTACGGAGCAAAAAGTGCTGCGAAGAACGTCCGTTAATTCGAGTATTGTGTAACACGGCTCGTCTTCTAGCGCGGCGTAGGCACGACCCTTGAGTTTTCCCTTAAGCAGGCGTGTGAAAGTTCGCTCGCACCCATTAGGGATAAGCTCATAAGCGCGTTTACACGTTCGGGTAAACTGAAGAATAGGAATGTTCTGACCATCGAATGTCGGCACGGCTTCGAGGGCCTGCTTAAGCGATAGCTCGTCGTGTTGCGAACTATTTGTATTGAAATCGGAGCTCGAATTATGTCCGGAAAGCGGATTTCCCCGAGGAATATCCAGCGAAACGGTATCGTCGCGCGTTAAATCAGGCGTTCTGCGAATAGATTCTAATTCACGGCGTAAAATTTCTATTTGCTGGAGCAACGCGGCATTACTCGGATCGGTCGCTTTCGTATTTTTCGCGGAAGTATTTTGTTGCGCGGTACTAGGAAGAGGCTCGGCGATAGCGTCTTGGAAATCAAGCGTTCTGCTAGTGCGTTTTTCGCGTTCGGAATCGGCCATCGCGGCGGCTCGCTGTGTCTGCTGGCGCGTTTTTGTCGGAGTCCGGGTTGCCATATCTAGTTTCGCGGTTCCTTTCGGCAGAATTTCCGGAGGAAACGCGGGGCTATCCCACCGCTGTCACCAAAAATAACTTTCGTGTCACGTCCCGAGGTGCGGTTGCGCTCGCAACGGTGGCACAAAGTCGTAACCGTTCCCGAAAATAACGCGAATTGCGTCCGGACCGGGTTCGTTGGCGTTTCGGACTCGATAAAACGGTAACTAACACTAAACTTACCTTGCGAAGGCTTGATTCCGCTGTCTGATTTCTCTTTCCAGGTACCTGGAACGCCTTGGATCCGCAACCGGGATGGCGGCGGCGTACGGCTGGAACGGAGGTACGTCTACGGGAATAAGCGTCCAGGCGGGTTGACTCCGGCTGGCAGGTATCGGCGTTTGGCCCTGACGATTGGCGACTCGTACGGGTCGTGCGGCGAAGGAAACCTCCTTCACAGGAACCAGGACTCGAACGTAGGAAATTGAATATTCTGGTGCATCACCCACGTATTCCCGAGCGAGACGACGAATGAACTCTCTCCTCCCCGCGCGTCGTGTACGCTTTGTCGGAGGTGCAAGGCTCATCGAGAATACTTGAACTTCGGTTGAATACGGCACGGCTAAGCGTTGGTTCGCTCTAGCTTACCGGGATCGACCTGGGCGCAAGATATTCTGTACACGGTAGAAGTGAGGATGGAGCAACTAAGCGCTGGTTCGCTCTAGTCGTCGAGCCTCAAGACTATCGTAGATGAGATATAGAATTAGAATAATCGCGAGCGTACCCGTGGATTAGAATTAAGGAATTGTATTTGAACTCGAATAAAGATACTTTGAATCTGGTAAAAATAAACTATATTCTATGATTTCACTATACTAGATACACTTGACTAAATTCTAAGTTACTGACTAGCGATTACAATGAGAATTAGAAATAGTATAAAGTATCGAATGGACTCCGCTATGGGAGTATGGATAGAGACGAATGCATTAGAGCTAATTGCTCGTTGCGAATGAGCCTATTGCTCGGATCGGAGGTGCATCGTTCGGATGCTGGATTAGAACTCCTCGGTTCGGAGATGAGATACGAACTCTCCAGTTCGGAGATGAGATACCAACTCTCCCGTTCGGAGGTGAGATTGGAACTGACTCTCTGATCTCGCGTCCGCGACCTCTTCGGGTCGCGCGGCGCGCGAGTCGCTGGGCCCTCGCGGTGGGGCGGACGGTCGGAGTAGGGCGGCCGCTCGGCCCCCGTGGTGGGGCGGCCGTTCGGAGTGGGGCGCGGCCCGCGTTAAGCGTGAGCCACGAGCGTCGAGTGTGCGCGCGAGTGCACGGAACATAGCCGTGCATGAATGAAATATATACATATATTCACTTAAATCTAGGTGTGTGTTGGTGTGTATGTACATAGGTGAGTAGTGTCCTTATTCTAATCCCACATGTACGAGAAGTACGTATAGGGCTTCGTGATCGCTGGGGATTCGACCCAGTATGTGTCGGAGAGCTCCTCGCCCTCGTAATACGGGGTGAAGTCCTCCCCCTCGTGTGTGGAGATCGCGCGTGGGCGCGGCATGCTGCATCCTTCTTCCCTCTCGTACCTTTGTCTCCTTCTGTAAGGACGGCGAGTCGTCGGGTGGCCCGTGTGCAGGGGCTCCGGATACGGATGCTGGGGATGATGAGTTGGACGCCGGAGGGTGGCAGGCGGTACGCCTGACGTTACAATACGTAGACATCTGCAGACGCTATTTCCTTGCAAGGAAGTGTCGCATTTACATTCATTTGATGTGTAGACGAGGAATACATAGCACTTCGCAAATCATATTATATCTTACCATGAAACATAGAAATGAGATGCGATATCGCGTTTTAAGAAGCATGAGAACTCCATTGCTTCGATACGTAGACATCTGCAAACGCTATTTCCTTGTAAGGAAGTGTCGCATTTACATTCATTTGAGGTGTAGACGAGGAAAACATAACACTTCGCAAATCATATTATATCTTACCATGAAACATAGAAATGAGATGCGATATCGCGTTTTAAGAAGCATTAGAAATCTATTGCTACGATACGTACACATCTGCAAACGCTATTTCCTTGCAAGGAAGTGTTGCATTTACTTTCATTTGAATCGTAGACGAGGAATGCATAACACTTCGCAATGTATATTATATCTTATGATGAAACATAGATATGAGATGCAATATCTCGTTTTAAGAAGCATTTGAACTCTGTTGCTTCGATACGTAGACATCTGCAAACGCTATTTCCTTGCAAGGAAGTGTCGCATTGGCATTCATTTGAATCGTAGACGAGGAATGCATAACACTTCGCAATGAATATTATATCTTATCATGAAACATAGATATGAGATGCAATATCTCGTTCTAAGAAGCATTAGAAATCCATTGCTACGATACGTAGACATCTGCAAATGCTATTTCCTTGCAAGGAAGTGTCGCATTTACATTCATTTGATGTGTAGACGAGGAATACATAACACTTAGCAAATCATATTATATCTTACCATGAAACATAGAAATGAGATGCGATATCGCGTTTTAAGGATTATAAGAACTCTATTGCTACGATACGTAGACATCTGCAAACGCTATTTCCTTGCAAGGAAGTGTCGCATTTACTTTCATTTGAATCGTAGACGAGGAATGCATAACACTTCGCAATGAATATTATATCTTATCATGAAACATACATATGAGATGCAGTATCTCGTTTTAAGAAACATTTGAACTCTATTGCTTCGAAACGTAGACATCTGCAAACGCAATTTCCTTACAAGGAAGTGTCGCATTTACAATAATTTGAAGTGTAGACGAGGAATACATAACACTTCGCAAATCATATTATATCTTACCATGAAACATAGAAATGAGATGCGATATCGCGTTTTAAGAAGCATTAGAAATCTATTGCTACGATACGTAGACAACTGCAAACGCTATTTCCTTGCAAGGAAGAGTCGCATTTACATTCATTTGAATCGTAGACGAGGAATGCATAACACTTCGCAATGAATATTATATCTTATCATGAAACATAGATATGAGATGCAATATCTCGTTCTAAGAAGCATTAGAAATCCATTGCTACGATACGTAGACATCTGCAAATGCTATTTCCTTGCAAGGAAGTGTCGCATTTACATTCATTTGATGTGTAGACGAGGAATACATAACACTTCGCAAATCATATTATATCTTACCATGAAACATAGAAATGAGATGCGATATCGCGTTTTAAGAATTATAAGAACTCTATTGCTACGATACGTAGACATCTGCAAACGCTATTTCCTTGCAAGGAAGTGTCGCACTTACTTTCATTTGAATCGTAGACGAGGAATGCATAACACTTCGCAATGAATATTATATCTTATCATGAAACATAGATATTAGATGCAATATCTCGTTTTAAGAAGCATTGGAACTCTATTGCTACGATACCTAGACATCTGCAGACGCTATTTCCTAGCGAGGAAGTGTCGCATTCACATTCATTTGAAGTGTAGACGAGGAATACATAACACTTCGCAAATCATATTATACCTTACCATGAAACATAGAAATGAGATGCGATATCGCTTTTTAAGAATCATAAGAACTCTATTGCTACGATACGTAGACATCTGCAAACGCTATTTCCTTGCAAGGAAGTGTCGCATTTACATTCATTTGAATCGTAGGCGAGAAATGCATAGCACTTCGCAATGAATATTATATCTTATCATGAAACATAGATATGAGATGCAGTATCTCGTTTTAAGAAGCATTTGAACTCTATTGCTTCGATACGTAGACATTTGCAAACGCTATTTCCTAACAAGGAAGTATCGCATTTACATTCATTTGATGTGTAGACGAGGAATACATGACACTTAGCAAATCATCTTATATCTTACCATGAAACATAGAAATGAGATGCGATATCGCGTTTTAAGAAGCATTAGAAAGCTATTGCTACGATACGTAGACATCTGCAAACGCTACTTCCTAGCGAGGAAGTATCGCATTCACATTCATTTGAAGTGTAGACGAGGAATACATAACACTTAGCAAATCATATTATATCTTACCATGAAACATAGAAATGAGATGCGATATCGCGTTTTAAGGATTATAAGAACTCTATTGCTACGATACGTAGACATCTGCAAACGCTATTTCCTTGCAAGGAAGTGTCGCATTTACTTTCATTTGAATCGTAGACGAGGAATGCATAACACTTCGCAATGAATATTATATCTTATCATGAAACATACATATGAGATGCAGTATCTCGTTTTAAGAAGCATTTGAACTCTATTGCTTCGAAACGTAGACATCTGCAAACGCAATTTCCTTACAAGCAAGTGTCGCATTTACATTAATTTGAAGTGTAGACGAGGAATACATAACACTTCGCAAATCATATTATATCTTACCATGAAACATAGAAATGAGATGCGATATCGCGTTTTAAGAAGCATTAGAAATCTATTGCTACGATACGTAGACAACTGCAAACGCTATTTCCTTGCAAGGAAGAGTCGCATTTACATTCATTTGAATCGTAGACGAGGAATGCATAACACTTCGCAATGAATATTATATCTTATCATGAAACATAGATATGAGATGCAATATCTCGTTCTAAGAAGCATTAGAAATCCATTGCTACGATACGTAGACATCTGCAAATGCTACTTCCTTGCAAGGAAGTGTCGCATTTACATTCATTTGATGTGTAGACGAGGAATACATAACACTTCGCAAATCATATTATATCTTACCATGAAACATAGAAATGAGATGCGATATCGCGTTTTAAGAATTATAAGAACTCTATTGCTACGATACGTAGACATCTGCAAACGCTATTTCCTTGCAAGGAAGTGTCGCACTTACTTTCATTTGAATCGTAGACGAGGAATGCATAACACTTCGCAATGAATATTATATCTTATCATGAAACATAGATATTAGATGCAATATCTCGTTTTAAGAAGCATTGGAACTCTATTGCTACGATACCTAGACATCTGCAGACGCTATTTCCTAGCGAGGAAGTGTCGCATTCACATTCATTTGAAGTGTAGACGAGGAATACATAACACTTCGCAAATCATATTATACCTTACCATGAAACATAGAAATGAGATGCGATATCGCTTTTTAAGAATCATAAGAACTCTATTGCTACGATACGTAGACATCTGCAAACGCTATTTCCTTGCAAGGAAGTGTCGCATTTACATTCATTTGAATCGTAGGCGAGGAATGCATAGCACTTCGCAATGAATATTATATCTTATCATGAAACATAGATATGAGATGCAGTATCTCGTTTTAAGAAGCATTTGAACTCTATTGCTTCGATACGTAGACATTTGCAAACGCTATTTCCTTGCAAGGAAGCATCGCATTTACATTTATTTGAAGTGTAGACGAGGAATACATAACACTTCGCAAATCATATTACATCTCACCATGAAACATAGAAATGAGATGCGATATCGCGTTTTAAGAAGCATTAGAACTCTATTGCTACGATACCTAGACATCTGCAGACGCTATTTCCCAGCAAGGAAGTGTCGCATTTACATTCATTTGAAGTGTAGACGAGGAAGACATGACACTTCGCAAATCATATTATATCTTACCATGAAACATAGAAATGAGATGCGATATCGCGTTTTAAGAAGCATGAGAACTCCATTGCTTCGATACGTAGACATCTGCAAACGCTATTTCCTTGTAAGGAAGTGTCGCATTTACATTCATTTGAGGTGTAGACGAGGAAAACATAACACTTCGCAAATCATATTATATCTTACCATGAAACATAGAAATGAGATGCGATATCGCGTTTTAAGAAGCATTAGAAATCTATTGCTACGATACGTACACATCTGCAAACGCTATTTCCTTGCAAGGAAGTGTTGCATTTACTTTCATTTGAATCGTAGACGAGGAATGCATAACACTTCGCAATGTATATTATATCTTATGATGAAACATAGATATGAGATGCAATATCTCGTTTTAAGAAGCATTTGAACTCTGTTGCTTCGATACGTAGACATCTGCAAACGCTATTTCCTTGCAAGGAAGTGTCGCATTGGCATTCATTTGAATCGTAGACGAGGAATGCATAACACTTCGCAATGAATATTATATCTTATCATGAAACATAGATATGAGATGCAATATCTCGTTTTAAGGATTATAAGAACTCTATTGCTACGATACGTAGACAACTGCAAACGCTATTTCCTTGCAAGGAAGAGTCGCATTTACATTCATTTGAATCGTAGGCGAGGAATGCATAGCACTTCGCAATGAATATTATAGCTTACCATGAAACATAGAAGTGAGATGCGATATCGCGTTTTAAGAAGCATTAGAATACTATTGCTACGATAGGCAGATACTTGCAAACGCTATTTCCTAACAAGGAAGTATCGCATTTACATTCATTTGATGTGTAGACGAGGAATACATGACACTTAGCAAATCATCTTATATCTTACCATGAAACATAGAAATGAGATGCGATATCGCGTTTTAAGAAGCATTAGAAAGCTACTGCTACGATACGTAGACATCTGCAAACGCTACTTCCTAGCGAGGAAGTATTGTAACGTCAGGCGTACCGCCTGCCACCCTCCGGCGTCCACCTCATCATCCCCAGCATCCGTATCCGGAGCCCCTGCACACGGGCCACCCGCCGACTCGCCGTCCCTACAGAAGGAGACAAAGGTACGAGAGGGAAGAGGGATGCAGCATGCCGCGCCCACGCGCGATCTCCACACACGAGGGGGAGGACTTCACCCCGTATTACGAGGGCGAGGAGCTCTCCGACACATACTGGGTCGAATCCCCAGCGATCACGAAGCCCTATACGTACTTCTCGTACATGTGGGATTAGAATAAGGACACTACTCACCTATGTACATACACACCAACACACACCTAGATTTAAGTGAATATATGTATATATTTCATTCATGCACGGCTATGTTCCGTGCACTCGCGCGCACACTCGACGCTCGCGGCTCACGCTTAACGCGGGCCGCGCCCCACTCCGAACGGCCGCCCCACCACGAGGGCCGAGCGGCCGCCCTACTCCGACCGTCCGCCCCACCGCGAGGGCCCAGCGACTCGCGCGCCGCGCGACCCGAGGAGGTCGCGGACGCGAGATCCGAGAGTCAGTTCGTATCTCACCTCCGAACCGGAGAGTTCCAATCTCACCTCCGAACGGGAGAGTTGGTATCTCATCTCCGAACTGGAGAGTTCGTATCTCATCTCCGAACCGAGGATTTCTAATCCAGCATCCGAACGATGCACCTCCGATCCGAGCAATAGGCTCATTCGCAACGAGCAATTAGCTCTAATGCATTCGTCTCTATCCATACTCCCATAGCGGAGTCCATTCGATACTTTATACTATTTCTAATTCTCATTGTAATCGCTAGTCAGTAACTTAGAATTTAGTCAAGTGTATCTAGTATAGTGAAATCATAGAATATAGTTTATTTTTACCAGATTCAAAGTATCTTTATTCGAGTTCAAATACAATTCCTTAATTCTAATCCACGGGTACGCTCGCGATTATTCTAATTCTATATCTCATCTACGATAGTCTTGAGGCTCGACGACTAGAGCGAACCAGCGCTTAGTTGCTCCATCCTCACTTCTACCGTGTACAGAATATCTTGCGCCCAGGTCGATCCCGGTAAGCTAGAGCGAACCAACGCTTAGCCGTGCCGTATTCAACCGAAGTTCAAGTATTCTCGATGAGCCTTGCACCTCCGACAAAGCGTACACGACGCGCGGGGAGGAGAGAGTTCATTCGTCGTCTCGCTCGGGAATACGTGGGTGATGCACCAGAATATTCAATTTCCTACGTTCGAGTCCTGGTTCCTGTGAAGGAGGTTTCCTTCGCCGCACGACCCGTACGAGTCGCCAATCGTCAGGGCCAAACGCCGATACCTGCCAGCCGGAGTCAACCCGCCTGGACGCTTATTCCCGTAGACGTACCTCCGTTCCAGCCGTACGCCGCCGCCATCCCGGTTGCGGATCCAAGGCGTTCCAGGTACCTGGAAAGAGAAATCAGACAGCGGAATCAAGCCTTCGCAAGGTAAGTTTAGTGTTAGTTACCGTTTTATCGAGTCCGAAACGCCAACGAACCCGGTCCGGACGCAATTCGCGTTATTTTCGGGAACGGTTACGACTTTGTGCCACCGTTGCGAGCGCAACCGCACCTCGGGACGTGACACGAAAGTTATTTTTGGTGACAGCGGTGGGATAGCCACGCGTTTCCTCCGGAAATTCCGCCGAAAGGAACCGCGAAACTAGATATGGCAACCCGGACTCCGACAAAAACGCGCCAGCAGACACAGCGAGCCGCCGCGATGGCCGATTCTGAACGCGAAAAACGCACTAGCAGAACGCTTGATTTCCAAGACGCTATCGCCGAGCCTCTTCCTAGTACCGCGCAACAAAATACTTCCGCGAAAAATACGAAAGCGACCGATCCGAGTAATGCCGCGTTGCTCCAGCAAATAGAAATTTTACGCCGTGAATTAGAATCTATTCGCAGAACGCCTGATTTAACGCGCGACGATACCGTTTCGCTGGATATTCCTCGGGGAAATCCGCTTTCCGCACATAATTCGAGCTCTGATTTCAATACAAATAGTTCGCAACACGACGAGCTATCGCTTAAGCAGGCCCTCGAAGCCGTGCCGACATTCGATGGTCAGAACATTCCTATTCTTCAGTTTACCCGAGCGTGTAAACGCGCTTATGAGCTTATCCCTAATGGGTGCGAGCGAACTTTCACACGCCTGCTTAAGGGAAAACTCAAGGGTCGTGCCTACGCCGCGCTAGAAGACGAGCCGTGTTACACAATACTCGAATTAACGGACGTTCTTCGCAGCACTTTTTGCTCCGTAAAATCAGCTCATCATTATCGGGGTGAACTTGCTAATATATTTATGCGCGCGAACGAGCACATTCTAGATTACATCGGTCGAGTAAAAGATCTTAGAACCGCTATAATTGATTGCGAGAGGCTTGCTCGACGAGACACACCGGAATCGCTCGATGACGTAGACGCGCTCACCCTACAATGTTTTAAAGACGGTCTCATTCCGGAAATTCGAATGCAAATGACTATAAGTTCATTCGGTACATTGCGAGAAACGTTCGCTCGAGCGCGGGAGCTCTATCAAATGCACGAACGTGATTGCAACCGGCTAGGTAGATCGCGTGTCGCGCGACCAGAATCGCGCGAAAAACCAGCCGAAATTATTTGCCGAAAATGCAATAATATCGGACATTACGCGACCGAGTGTCGGCTCAGACCGCCATCGCCGTACCGACCGCAGGAATACTTGCGATCCAGGGACGTACCGCCTCCTACTCGAGGCCCCGCGTACGAACAACCGAGACAAATCGTAGCCAGGGACGCGCCCAAATTTTGTCGCTATTGCAAGACCCCGGGGCACGAAATAGGCGAGTGCCGCAAAAGGCAGTACAACAACGCGGTAAATAAAAATTCGGGAAACGACAATGGCCTCCGCACCCGCCGCGAGACAGGTGGCGAGGCCGCGCACCAAGTCCGTCCTCTCGCCGCGAACAACTCCAACGCGGAAATCGACGAAACGCCGCGATAAACATAACCGGAAAAACTAGCACGCCAAACGTAATTTTAAAGTCCGACCTTCTAATTTCACCAACTCGCTTCATGGTGGACACTGGGGCGGAAATAAATATTATAAAACGTTCGGCTCTAAAAGCATCCGCGCGAATCGATAAGTCCGAGATCGTCATAATAACAGGGGTAACCGATGGCAAAACCGCAACCTTAGGGACGGTGAATCTTGTCATTTTCGGTCGCGTCGTTCCTTTTAATGTGGTCGAGGATGATTTTCCCCTTAAACCAAGCGGGATCCTCGGCTCCGGGTTCTGTATGGACGCAGAAATCTCTTTTCCAAATAAAATAATCAAATGGAATGGTAAGAGAATTCCTTTCGAAGACGATATCGAAGCACTCGAGGAACCGTCACCGGAGTCGAAAATAAAGCCTCTCCTATCGCCGAAACGTAAACAAGCGCCGCGCACGGAATCTATTCCCCCTCCGCCGCCGCGCCCGCCGCGTAAATCATCGCCTCCGCTGAAACGCGATGCAACAACGAAATCGAAGCTTCGAACGCAAGACAAAGCAGCTTCTCCGAAGTCAGGAGACCGTATCTCCATTCCGCCGAGATCAAATATCGGTATCAAGGTCCGCGTAGTTAATTCGAATCTCGCGGAAGGTATAATTCCTCGTATCGATCTTGCGCCGGGCATATTTTTCGGAAACGCTCTCGTCAGAGTAATTCGGGGCAAAGCGGTAACTCGAATAATTAATTCATCCGACCGCGCCGTCGAAATCGCGTTACCAGAAATCGTACTTGAGCCCGCGCAAATCATGACTCCCCTCCATAAGGAGGAAAGTCCATCGCTCTATCCGGTTTTTTCTAAATCCAACGTATCCGCCGTACCGATCGGCTCATCCCAAAAGGGAAAAACTTCTATTTCTTTCCCGAGTCAGACACCATATTCGACACTCGAAACTCCTCCTTCGCGTTGCAAAATCGCGAATGTTCAACAAATCTCCTATGCTCAGGCGGTCAAAAATAATGTACAACAGGCGCCGTTAAAACAAACATCGAAATCCGCCAATCCTTCGAAATCTCGACTAGATCGAATTCTTAGTCTCCTCCGTCTCGACCACCTCAACGCAGAGGAAAGAGAGCACGTCGTCCGTCTCGTTCAAAGCACGCAGGAGCTTTTTCACATTGAGGGGGATAAATTAGGGCATACGTCAGCAACCACGCACAAGATTCCAACCGTCGACGACCGCCCCGTCAATGTGAAACAATACCGTTTCCCACCAGCTCATAAGGAGGAGATTCGACGACAGGTCGACAAATTTTTACAAAATGGTGTCATCTCTCCGTCAAAATCACCATATAATTCGCCATTGTGGGTTGTCCCAAAGAAACCGGACTCCTTGGGCAACAAGCAATGGCGCGTCGTCATCGACTACCGCGCACTCAATGAGAAATCTGTCGCCGATGCCTATCCCCTCCCTTGCATTACCGAGATACTTGATCAGCTCGGGAGCGCGAAGTATTTTAGTACATTCGATCTCGCGAGCGGATTTCACCAGATCCCAATGGAGCCCGCCGATGCTCCCAAAACCGCTTTTTCGACGCCTCACGGGCATTATGAATTTAAAAGAATGCCATTCGGATTAAAAAATGCGCCAGCGACGTTCCAACGACTTATGGACAATGTCCTGTCCGGTCTCCAGGGGAACGAAATTTTCGTCTATTTGGACGACATTGTTATCTACGCTAGCTCTCTTCAAGAACATCGACTTAAATTCGATAAATTAACTCAACGGCTCAAAGAAGCTAATTTAGTATTGCAGCCGGATAAGTGCGAATTCTTGAGGAGAGAAGTAAGCTATTTGGGTCATATTATCAGTGAGCACGGTGTAAAATCTGACCCTGCGAAAATTAGCGCCGTCAAAAATTTTCCGCGCCCGCGCAACGCGAAACAGATCAAACAATTCCTCGGGCTCGCGGGATACTACAGGCGGTTCATCGCAAATTTTTCTAATATTGCTAAGCCACTTACAAATTTGTTAAAAAAAGACGCGCCCTTTGTATGGCGTAACGAGCAAGAGAATTCATTCGTCAAACTCCGAGATTGCCTATGCGAAGCGCCTATCTTGCAGTACCCCAACTTCAAACAACCATTCGTGATAACGACCGACGCGTCCGCCGAAGCTATTGGTGCTATCTTGAGTCAAGGACCAATAGGCCGCGACTTGCCAATCGCGTACACGTCGCGACTGTTAAACGCTGCGGAGAAAAACTACTCCACGATCGAGAAGGAGTGTCTGGCGATTGTCTACGCCGTCCATTACTTTCGTCCATACATATACGGTAATCAATTCAAACTCGTTACCGATCATCGACCGTTAGTGTGGATGAATTCGGTCAAGGACCCGTCAAGTAGACTCGTACGGTGGAGGCTTAAGTTAGCGGAATTTGACTACGAGATGGTCTATAAAAGTGGAAAAACGAACCTTAATGCGGACGCATTGTCGCGGAATCCCGCTCAAATTTTTCCGCTCTCGTATTCAGAAAACTCGGAGGACGACATCTTCGATGTGCCTCCGGAAACCCGTAAAAAGTATACCACACTAGCGCCTCCTCCTACTCCGGTAACATCAGAACCTGAATTACCGACTCCAGGCACGTCCTTCCGTACCAACACAGCACCACCTCCGCAAGTCGCCAGCGACAGCACCGACTTCTATACTCCTGCTCCAAATGAATTTTTCCGACGCGAACCTCTATTTAATTTCAGCCGTGACGCATTATCAACGCGACGAGACAATGTAGTTGTCTTCGTCACGCAATCTGGGCACCCCTATGACACGGGCGCCAAAGATCTAGCGAACGCTGAAAAATTCCTTCCAAACAAAAATCACGTTCTTACCAAAGCCAAAGTCATACAAATCGGAAACGAATTCCAAATCCAGCTTCCAATCATCGAACATTCCACCTGATCAATCAATTTCCAGACCGTAATAGAAACATTCAGATCCTTGTGCGACGTTGTAAACGAATTACAATTACAAACATTTAGTATCGCACAAACCTATCTAGACTCCGTATCCTGGTCCCGAATCCAGAAAATCCTTCAGGACCTGTTTTACGAAACGACTGTCCAGATTACGGTCTGCCAGGGCCTCATTAAAACCCCTTCGGTCGAAGAGCGACTGAAAATAATAAGAGAAAACCACGACTCCCCTGTGGGAGGTCACAAAGGGGTTAATAAAACTTATTCTCGCATCAGACAACAATACTTTTGGCCAAACATGAAAACACAAATACAAGAATATATTGGCAAATGTAAAAGTTGTCAGACAGAGAAACTGGTCCGGGTAAAGACCAGACAGCCTCTCACTTTAACCGACACCCCTGGCAGGGCATTCGATAAGATTTCAATGGACGTAATGGGTCCTCTTCCCGAAACTTCCGACGGTTATACAAGTATCCTCACGATCCAAGATCTCCTCACTAAATACTCAGTCGCAGTTCCTCTCAAAACCACCACCGCAGTAGACATTGCCGAAGCTTTAATAAAAGAATTCATTTGTAAGTTCGGATGCCCGAAAGGCATACTCACGGACCAAGGTTCGAACTTTATAAATAGCTTGATTAAAGCCATAGCAATCAAATTCCGTATTAAGCAATACAAGTCCACTGCGTTCCATCCACAGACAAACGGGTCCGTTGAACGATCTCACCACGTCCTGGCTGAATATCTGAAGCATTACATAGAGTCGAGTAACGATTGGGTGAATTGGTTACCGTATGCAATGTTTTCATACAACACCAGTGTGCACGAGGGTACATTATACACCCCACACGAACTAGTGTTCGGCAGGATAGCTAGGACGCCGTCAGCCACTCCTTTTCAAGACAGCTCTGATAACGAAACATATAGCGACTATCTTATACAACTTCAGGAGAAAATCACGAAATCTCAGGATTTGGCTAAAGCCAATCTAGACAACGCGAAACGCCGTTCCAAATATTATTATGACCGAAATCTCAATGTCCAAAACTTCGAGGTAGGCCAATGGGTCTATCTTTTAAAAGAGCCGAACAAACATAAGTTCCAGGCACAGTATTCTGGACCGTACCGTATCCTCGAAATTTTGGGCAACTGTAATGTTAAGCTGAATGTAAAAGGGCGCCATAAAATTGTTCATACGAACAAAATCAAAATTTGTAAACGAATGCATAGTATGCAGAGTGTGGATGCTAGTGAAAGAAAAGTGCGAAAAACTGAAAATGAAGCCAGTGAGAGCAGTGACATTCAAACGAACGCTGAAAGTGAAAGCGCCGAAAGTGCCTGCAATCCGAAGGAAGCCCGCAGCCACGGTCCAAACTCCAAACGTTATCGCCAGGATCAACCAGGCGAAAAACCACAGATTCCGCAGCATCCAGCCGACAGGACCAAGAGAAGGATCCAGCATCCCGAAATCTACCCAACAGACAAGAGATCTCGGCATGGCCGAGATTCTTTTTCCAAGGGGGGTGGTGTAACGTCAGGCGTACCGCCTGCCACCCTCCGGCGTCCACCTCATCATCCCCAGCATCCGTATCCGGAGCCCCTGCACACGGGCCACCCGCCGACTCGCCGTCCCTACAGAAGGAGACAAAGGTACGAGAGGGAAGAGGGATGCAGCATGCCGCGCCCACGCGCGATCTCCACACACGAGGGGGAGGACTTCACCCCGTATTACGAGGGCGAGGAGCTCTCCGACACATACTGGGTCGAATCCCCAGCGATCACGAAGCCCTATACGTACTTCTCGTACATGTGGGATTAGAATAAGGACACTACTCACCTATGTACATACACACCAACACACACCTAGATTTAAGTGAATATATGTATATATTTCATTCATGCACGGCTATGTTCCGTGCACTCGCGCGCACACTCGACGCTCGCGGCTCACGCTTAACGCGGGCCGCGCCCCACTCCGAACGGCCGCCCCACCACGAGGGCCGAGCGGCCGCCCTACTCCGACCGTCCGCCCCACCGCGAGGGCCCAGCGACTCGCGCGCCGCGCGACCCGAGGAGGTCGCGGACGCGAGATCCGAGAGTCAGTTCGTATCTCACCTCCGAACCGGAGAGTTCCAATCTCACCTCCGAACGGGAGAGTTGGTATCTCATCTCCGAACTGGAGAGTTCGTATCTCATCTCCGAACCGAGGAGTTCTAATCCAGCATCCGAACGATGCACCTCCGATCCGAGCAATAGGCTCATTCGCAACGAGCAATTAGCTCTAATGCATTCGTCTCTATCCATACTCCCATAGCGGAGTCCATTCGATACTTTATACTATTTCTAATTCTCATTGTAATCGCTAGTCAGTAACTTAGAATTTAGTCAAGTGTATCTAGTATAGTGAAATCATAGAATATAGTTTATTTTTACCAGATTCAAAGTATCTTTATTCGAGTTCAAATACAATTCCTTAATTCTAATCCACGGGTACGCTCGCGATTATTCTAATTCTATATCTCATCTACGATAGTCTTGAGGCTCGACGACTAGAGCGAACCAGCGCTTAGTTGCTCCATCCTCACTTCTACCGTGTACAGAATATCTTGCGCCCAGGTCGATCCCGGTAAGCTAGAGCGAACCAACGCTTAGCCGTGCCGTATTCAACCGAAGTTCAAGTATTCTCGATGAGCCTTGCACCTCCGACAAAGCGTACACGACGCGCGGGGAGGAGAGAGTTCATTCGTCGTCTCGCTCGGGAATACGTGGGTGATGCACCAGAATTATTGTCTGCCCTACACCAGGACGGTGATCAGGCGTGCTTCCTCACCCAGACGGGTATACGCGACGTAATCTAGCCTCTACCTCCCAGGGTACTCCCACCTCACTGAAACGGGCGATGGAAAAATCCAGATGTGCCGGGGCGCCTTTCCCACCGGGCGAGTCCTTCAGCTACTCCGTCGGAGAGGACGAATCCTAACCGCCGGAGTACCCACGGGGAACCTCGGGGAGGCGAACTCGCTACGTGTACGCGAACACGCTCACTCTGACCCTTTTTGAATTACTAAGCATCAGTTTGGCCAAATATTGATGCTCCAGACTGCCTGCTCAGTCTTTCATGTTTGTTCTACGAAAAGGATTCGGACTATTTTGGGCAATTGTTGATGCACCAAACCTCCGAGTCTTAAATTAATTCGATTGGTATGGTAGCCCCAGAGCCCCGTTAGCCACCGGGCAAGCCCGGCGCCCAGGTTCCACCACGAGGAGGTGGGGATGGGTACTTCCTGGACTCCCAGGTTCTGGAACCCGTGATGCACCAGAATATTCAATTTCCTACGTTCGAGTCCTGGTTCCTGTGAAGGAGGTTTCCTTCGCCGCACGACCCGTACGAGTCGCCAATCGTCAGGGCCAAACGCCGATACCTGCCAGCCGGAGTCAACCCGCCTGGACGCTTATTCCCGTAGACGTACCTCCGTTCCAGCCGTACGCCGCCGCCATCCCGGTTGCGGATCCAAGGCGTTCCAGGTACCTGGAAAGAGAAATCAGACAGCGGAATCAAGCCTTCGCAAGGTAAGTTTAGTGTTAGTTACAGTTTTATCGAGTCCGAAACGCCAACGAACCCGGTCCGGACGCAATTCGCGTTATTTTCGGGAACGGTTACGACTTTGTGCCACCGTTGCGAGCGCAACCGCACCTCGGGACGTGACAGTATCGCATTCACATTCATTTGAAGTGTAGACGAGGAATACATGACACTTCGCAAATCATGTTATATCTTACCATGGAACATAGAAATGAGATGCGATATCGCGTTTTAGGAAGCATTAGAAAGCTATTGCTACGATACGTAGACATCTGCAAACGCTATTTCCTAGCGAGGAAGTATCTCATTCACATTCATTTGAAGTGTAGACGAGGAATACATAACACTTCGCAAATCATGTTATATCTTACCATGAAACATAGAAATGAGATGCGATATCGCGTTTTAAGAAGCATTAGAACTCTATTGCTACGATACCTAGACATCTGCAAACGCTATTTCCTAGCGAGCAAGTGTCGCATTCACAGTCATTTGAAGTGTAGACGAGGAATACATGACACTTCGCAAATCTTATTATATCTTACCATGAAACATAGTAATGAGATGCGATATCGCGTTTTAAGAAGCATTAGAACTCTATTGCTACGACACGTAGACACCTGCAAACGCTATTTCCTTGCAAGGAAGTGTCGCATTTACATTCATTTGAAGTGTAGACGAGGAATACATGACACTTCGCAAATCATATTATATCTTACCATGAAACATAGAAATGAGATGCGATATCGCGTTCTAAGAAGCATCAGAAATCCATTGCTACGATACGTAGACATCTGCAAACGCTATTTCCTTGTAAGGAAGTGTCGCATTTACATTCATTTGAAGTGTAGACGAGGAATACATAACACTTCGCAAATCATATTATACCTTACCATGAAACATAGAAATGAGATGCGATATCGCTTTTTAAGAATCATAAGAACTCTATTGCTGCGATACGTAGACATCTGCAAACACTATTTCCTTGCAAGAAAGTGTCGCATTTACATTCATTTGAATCGTAGACGAGGAATGCATAACACTTCACAAATCATAATACATCTTACCATGAAACGTAGAAATGAAATGCGATATCGCGTTTTAAGAAGCACTAGAACTCTATTGCTACGATACCCAGATATCTGCAGACGCTATTTCCTAACAAGGAAGTGTCGCATTTACATTCATTTGAAGTGTAGACGAGGAATACATGACACTTAGCAAATCATCTTATATCTTACCATGATACATAGTAATGAGATGCGATATCGCGTTTTAAGAAGCATTAGAAAGCTATTGCTTCGATACGTAGACATCTGCAAACGCAATTTCCTTACAAGGAAGTGTCGCATTTACATTAATTTGAAGTGTAGACGAGGAATACATGACACTTCGCAAATCATATTATATCTTACCAT
>NW_027490630.1:0-92739 GCF_050948175.1 Xylocopa sonorina | reverse complement strand
AAAACGCGATATCGCATCTCATTTCAATGTTTCATGGTAAGATATAACATGATTTGCGAAGTGTTATGTATTCCTCGTCTACACTTCAAATGAATGTGAATGCGATACTTCCTCGCTAGGAAATAGCGTATGCAGATGTCTACGTATCGTAGCAATAGCTTTCTAATGCTTCTTAAAACGCGATATCGCATCACATTTCTATGTTTCATGGTAAGATATAGTATGATTTGCGAAGTGTTATGTATTCCTCGTCTACACTTCAAATGAATGTAAATGCGACACTTCCTTGCAAGGAAATAGCGTTTGCAGTTGTCTACCTATCGTAGCAATAGTGTTCTAATGCTTCTTAAAACGAGATATCGCGTCTCATTTCTATGTTTCATGGTAAGATATAATATGATTTGCGAAGTGTTATGTATTCCTCGTCTACACTTCAAATGAATGTGAATGCGATACTTCCTCGCTAGGAAATAGCGTATGCAGATGTCTACGTATCGTAGCAATAGCTTTCTAATGCTTCTTAAAACGCGATATCGCATCTCATTTCTATGTTTCATGGTAAGATATAATATGATTTGCGAAGTGCTAC
The DNA here is from genome assembly GCF_050948175.1 of Xylocopa sonorina. NCBI lineage: Eukaryota > Metazoa > Arthropoda > Insecta > Hymenoptera > Apidae > Xylocopa > Xylocopa sonorina. Next base: position 92,150 of record NW_027490630.1, on the reverse strand, counting down.
GTTATCCTCGTCTACACTTCAAATGAATGTAAATGCGACACTTCCTTGCAAAGAAATAGCGTTTGCAGATATCTACGTATCGTAGCAATAGGTATGTAATGCTTCATAAAACGCGATATCGCATCTCATTTCTACGTTTCATGGTAAGATATAATATGATTTGCGAAGTGTCATGTATTCCTCGTCTACTATTCAAATGAGTGTAAATGCGACGCTTCCTAGCAAGGAGATAGCGTTTGCAGATGTATACGTATCGTAGCCATAGATTTCAAATGCTTCTTAAAACGCGATATCGCATCTCATTTCTATGTTTCATGGTAAAATATAACATGATTTGCGAAGTGGCATGTATTCCTCGTCTACACTTCAAATGAATGTAAATGCGACACTTCCTTGCTAGGAAATAGCGTCTGCAGATGTCTAGGTATCGTAGCAATAGAGTTCATATGATTCTTAAAACGCGATATCGCATCTCATTTCTATGTTTCATGGTAAGATATAACATGATTTGCGAAGTGTTATGTATTCCTCGTCTACACTTCAAATGAATGTAAATGCGACACTTCCTTGCAAGGAAGTAGCGATTGCAGATGTCTACGTATCGGAGCAATAGAGTTCTTATGATTCATAAAACGCGATATCGCATCTCATTTCTATGTTTCATGGTAAGATATAATATGGTTTGCGAAGTGTCATGTATTCCTCGTCTACACTTCAAATGAATGTGAATGCGACACTTCCTCGCTAGGAAATAGCGTTTGCAGATGTCTACGTATCATAGCTATAGATTTCTAATGCTTCTTAAAACGCGATATCGCATCTCATTTCTATGTTTCATGGTAAGGTGTAATATGATTTGCGAAGTGTTATGTATTCCACGTCTACACTTCAAATGGATGTAAATGCGACACTTCCTTGCAAGGAAGTAGCGATTGCAGATGTCTACGTATCGAAGCAATAGAGTTCTTATGATTCTTAAAACGCGATATCGCATCTCATTTCTATGTTTCATGGTAAGATATAATATGATTTGCGAAGTGTCATGTATTCCTCGTCTGCACTTCAAATGAATGTGAATGCGACACTTCCTCGCTAGGAAATAGCGTTTGCAGATGTCTACGTATCGTAGCAATAGCTTTCTAATGCTTCTTAAAACGCGATATCGCATCTCATTTCTATGTTTCATGGTAAGATATAATATGATTTGCGAAGTGCTACGTTATCCTCGTCTACACTTCAAATGAATGTAAATGCGACACTTCCTTGCAAAGAAATAGCGTTTGCAGATATCTACGTATCGTAGCAATAGGTATGTAATGCTTCATAAAACGCGATATCGCATCTCATTTCTACGTTTCATGGTAAGATATAATATGATTTGCGAAGTGTCATGTATTCCACGTCTACTATTCAAATGAGTGTAAATGCGACACTTCCTAGCAAGGAGATAGCGTTTGCAGATGTATACGTATCGTAGCCATAGATTTCAAATGCTTCTTAAAACGCGATATCGCATCTCATTTCTATGTTTCATGGTAAGATATAACATGATTTGCGAAGTGGCATGTATTCCTCGTCTACACTTCAAATGAATGTAAATGCGACACTTCCTTGCTAGGAAATAGCGTCTGCAGATGTCTAGGTATCGTAGCAATAGAGTTCATATGATTCCTAAAACGCGATATCGCATCTCATTTCTATGTTTCATGGTAAGATATAACATGATTTGTGAAGTGTTATGTATTCCTCGTCTACACTTCAAATGAATGTAAATGCGACACTTCCTTGCAAGGAAGTAGCGATTGCAGATGTCTACGTATCGGAGCAATAGAGTTCTTATGATTCTTAATACGCGATATCGCATCTCATTTCTATGTTTCATGGTAAGATATATTATGATTTGCGAAGTGTCATGTATTCCTCGTCTACACTTCAAATGAATGTGAATGCGACACTACCTCGCTAGGAAATAGCGTTTGTAGATGTCTACGTATCGTAGCAATAGAGTTCATATGATTCTTAAAACGCGATATCGCATCTCATTTCTATGTTTCATGGTAAGATATAACATGATTTGCAAAGTGTCATGTATTCCTCGTCTACACTTCAAATGAATGTAAATGCGACACTTCCTTGCAAGGAAATAGCGTTTGCAGTTGTCTACGTATCGTAGCAATAGAGTTCTTATGATTCTTAAAACGCGATATCGCATCTCATTTCTATGTTTCATGGTAAGATATAATATGATTTGTGAAGTGTTATGTATTCCTCGTCTACACTTCAAATGAATGTAAATGCGACACTTCCTTGCAAAGAAATAGCGTTTGCAGATGTCTACGTATCGTAGCAATAGATATGTAATGCTTCTTAAAACGCGATATCGCATCTCATTTCTATGTTTCATGGTAAGATATAATATGGTTTGCGAAGTGTCATGTATTCCTCGTCTACACTTCAAATGAATGTGAATGCGACACTTCCTCGCTAGGAAATAGCGTTTGCAGATGTCTACGTATCGTAGCAATAGAGTTCATATGATTCTTAAAACGCGGTATCGCATCTCATTTCTATGTTTCATGGTAAGATATAATATGATTTGCGAAGTGTTATGTATTCCTCGCCTACACTTCAAATGAATGTAAATGCGACACTTCCTTGCAAAGAAATAGCTTTTGCAGATGTCTGCGTATAGTAGCAATAGATATGTAATGCTTCTTAAAACGCGATATCGCATCTCATTTCTACGTTTCATGGTAAGATATAATATGATTTGCGAAGTGTCATGTGTTCCTCGTCTGCTGTTCAAATGAGTGTAAATGCGACACTTCCTAGCAAGGAAATAGCGTTTTCAGATGTCTACGTATCATAGCTATAGATTTCTAATGCTTCTTAAAACGCGATATCGCATCTCATTTCTATGTTTCATGGTAAGGTGTAATATGATTTGCGAAGTGTTATGTATTCCACGTCTACACTTCAAATGGATGTAAATGCGACACTTCCTTGCAAGGAAGTAGCGATTGCAGATGTCTACGTATCGAAGCAATAGAGTTCTTATGATTCTTAAAACGCGATATCGCATCTCATTTCTATGTTTCATGGTAAGATATAATATGATTTGCGAAGTGTCATGTATTCCTCGTCTACACTTCAAATGAATGTGAATGCGACACTTCCTCGCTAGGAAATAGCGTTTGCAGATGTCTACGTATCGTAGCAATAGAGTTCATATGATTCTTAAAACGCGATATCGCATCTCATTTCAATGTTTCATGGTAAGATATAACATGATTTGCGAAGTGTTATGTATTCCTCGTCTACACTTCAAATGAATGTGAATGCGATACTTCCTCGCTAGGAAATAGCGTATGCAGATGTCTACGTATCGTAGCAATAGCTTTCTAATGCTTCTTAAAACGCGATATCGCATCACATTTCTATGTTTCATGGTAAGATATAGTATGATTTGCGAAGTGTTATGTATTCCTCGTCTACACTTCAAATGAATGTAAATGCGACACTTCCTTGCAAGGAAATAGCGTTTGCAGTTGTCTACCTATCGTAGCAATAGTGTTCTAATGCTTCTTAAAACGAGATATCGCGTCTCATTTCTATGTTTCATGGTAAGATATAATATGATTTGCGAAGTGTTATGTATTCCTCGTCTACACTTCAAATGAATGTGAATGCGATACTTCCTCGCTAGGAAATAGCGTATGCAGATGTCTACGTATCGTAGCAATAGCTTTCTAATGCTTCTTAAAACGCGATATCGCATCTCATTTCTATGTTTCATGGTAAGATATAATATGATTTGCGAAGTGCTACGTTATCCTCGTCTACACTTCAAATGAATGTAAATGCGACACTTCCTTGCAAAGAAATAGCGTTTGCAGATATCTACGTATCGTAGCAATAGGTATGTAATGCTTCATAAAACGCGATATCGCATCTCATTTCTACGTTTCATGGTAAGATATAATATGATTTGCGAAGTGTCATGTATTCCTCGTCTACTATTCAAATGAGTGTAAATGCGACGCTTCCTAGCAAGGAGATAGCGTTTGCAGATGTATACGTATCGTAGCCATAGATTTCAAATGCTTCTTAAAACGCGATATCGCATCTCATTTCTATGTTTCATGGTAAAATATAACATGATTTGCGAAGTGGCATGTATTCCTCGTCTACACTTCAAATGAATGTAAATGCGACACTTCCTTGCTAGGAAATAGCGTCTGCAGATGTCTAGGTATCGTAGCAATAGAGTTCATATGATTCTTAAAACGCGATATCGCATCTCATTTCTATGTTTCATGGTAAGATATAACATGATTTGCGAAGTGTTATGTATTCCTCGTCTACACTTCGAATGAATGTAAATGCGACACTTCCTTGCAAGGAAGTAGCGATTGCAGATGTCTACGTATCGGAGCAATAGAGTTCTTATGATTCATAAAACGCGATATCGCATCTCATTTCTATGTTTCATGGTAAGATATAATATGGTTTGCGAAGTGTCATATATTCCTCGTCTACACTTCAAATGAATGTGAATGCGACACTTCCTCGCTAGGAAATAGCGTTTGCAGATGTCTACGTATCATAGCTATAGATTTCTAATGCTTCTTAAAACGCGATATCGCATCTCATTTCTATGTTTCATGGTAAGGTGTAATATGATTTGCGAAGTGTTATGTATTCCACGTCTACACTTCAAATGGATGTAAATGCGACACTTCCTTGCAAGGAAGTAGCGATTGCAGATGTCTACGTATCGAAGCAATAGAGTTCTTATGATTCTTAAAACGCGATATCGCATCTCATTTCTATGTTTCATGGTAAGATATAATATGATTTGCGAAGTGTCATGTATTCCTCGTCTGCACTTCAAATGAATGTGAATGCGACACTTCCTCGCTAGGAAATAGCGTTTGCAGATGTCTACGTATCGTAGCAATAGCTTTCTAATGCTTCTTAAAACGCGATATCGCATCTCATTTCTATGTTTCATGGTAAGATATAATATGATTTGCGAAGTGCTACGTTATCCTCGTCTACACTTCAAATGAATGTAAATGCGACACTTCCTTGCAAAGAAATAGCGTTTGCAGATATCTACGTATCGTAGCAATAGGTATGTAATGCTTCATAAAACGCGATATCGCATCTCATTTCTACGTTTCATGGTAAGATATAATATGATTTGCGAAGTGTCATGTATTCCACGTCTACTATTCAAATGAGTGTAAATGCGACACTTCCTAGCAAGGAGATAGCGTTTGCAGATGTATACGTATCGTAGCCATAGATTTCAAATGCTTCTTAAAACGCGATATCGCATCTCATTTCTATGTTTCATGGTAAGATATAACATGATTTGCGAAGTGGCATGTATTCCTCGTCTACACTTCAAATGAATGTAAATGCGACACTTCCTTGCTAGGAAATAGCGTCTGCAGATGTCTAGGTATCGTAGCAATAGAGTTCATATGATTCCTAAAACGCGATATCGCATCTCATTTCTATGTTTCATGGTAAGATATAACATGATTTGCGAAGTGTTATGTATTCCTCGTCTACACTTCAAATGAATGTAAATGCGACACTTCCTTGCAAGGAAGTAGCGATTGCAGATGTCTACGTATCGGAGCAATAGAGTTCTTATGATTCTTAATACGCGATATCGCATCTCATTTCTATGTTTCATGGTAAGATATAATATGGTTTGCGAAGTGTCATGTATTCCTCGTCTACACTTCAAATGAATGTGAATGCGACACTTCCTCGCTAGGAAATAGCGTTTGTAGATGTCTACGTATCGTAGCAATAGAGTTCATATGATTCTTAAAACGCGATATCGCATCTCATTTCTATGTTTCATGGTAAGATATAATATGGTTTGCGAAGTGTCATGTATTCCTCGTCTACACTTCAAATGAATGTGAATGCGACACTTCCTCGCTAGGAAATAGCGTTTGTAGATGTCTACGTATCGTAGCAATAGAGTTCATATGATTCTTAAAACGCGATATCGCATCTCATTTCTATGTTTCATGGTAAGATATAACATGATTTGCGAAGTGTTATGTATTCCTCGCCTACACTTCAAATGAATGTAAATGCGACACTTCCTTGCAAGGAAATAGCGTTTGCAGTTGTCTACCTATCGTAGCAATAGTGTTCTAATGCTTCTTAAAACGAGATATCGCGTCTCATTTCTATGTTTCATGGTAAGATATAATATGATTTGCGACGTGTTATGTATTCCTCGTCTACACATCAAATGAATGTAAATGCGACACTTCCTTGCAAGGAAATAGCGTTTGCTGATGTCTACGTATCGAAGCAATAGAGTTCAAATGCTTCTTAAAACGAGATATTGCATCTCATATCTATGTTTCATGATAAGATATAATATTCATTTTTGAAGTCTTATGCATTCCTCGTATGCGATTCAAATGAATGTAAATGCAACACTTCCTTGCAAGGAAATAGCGTTTGCAGTTGTCTACGTATCGTAGCAATAGAGTTCTTATGATTCTTAAAACGCGATATCGCATCTCATTTCTATGTTTCATGGTAAGATATAATATGATTTGTGAAGTGTTATGTATTCCTCGTCTACACTTCAAATGAATGTAAATGCGACACTTCCTTGCAAGGAAATAGCGTTTGCAGATGTCTACGTATCGTAGCAATAGATATGTAATGCTTCTTAAAACGCGATATCGCATCTCATTTCTATGTTTCATGGTAAGATATAATATGATTTGCGAAGTGTTATGTATTCCTCGTCTACACTTCAAATGAATGTAAATGCGACACTTCCTTGCAAAGAAATAGCGTTTGCAGATGTCTACGTATCGTAGCAATAGATATGTAATGCTTCTTAAAACGCGATAACGCATCTCATTTCTATGTTTCATGGTAAGATATAATATGATTTGCGAAGTGTCATGTATTCTTCGTCTACACTTCAAATGAATGTAAATGCGACACTTCCTTGCTAGGAAATAGCGTCTGCAGATGTGTAGGTATCGTAGCAATACAGTTCTAATGCTTCTTATAACGCGATATCGCATCTCATTTCTATGTTTCATGGTAAGATATAATATGATTTGCGAAGTGTCATGTATTCCTCGTCTACACTTCAAATGAATGTGAATGCGACACTTCCTCGCTAGGAAATAGCGTTTGCAGATGTCTACGTATCGTAGCAATAGAGTTCATATGATTCTTAAAACGCGATATCGCATCTCATTTCAATGTTTCATGGTAAGATATAACATGATTTGCGAAGTGTTATGTATTCCTCGTCTACACTTCAAATGAATGTGAATGCGATACTTCCTCGCTAGGAAATAGCGTATGCAGATGTCTACGTATCGTAGCAATAGCTTTCTAATGCTTCTTAAAACGCGATATCGCATCACATTTCTATGTTTCATGGTAAGATATAGTATGATTTGCGAAGTGTTATGTATTCCTCGTCTACACTTCAAATGAATGTAAATGCGACACTTCCTTGCAAGGAAATAGCGTTTGCAGTTGTCTACCTATCGTAGCAATAGTGTTCTAATGCTTCTTAAAACGAGATATCGCGTCTCATTTCTATGTTTCATGGTAAGATATAATATGATTTGCGAAGTGTTATGTATTCCTCGTCTACACTTCAAATGAATGTGAATGCGATACTTCCTCGCTAGGAAATAGCGTATGCAGATGTCTACGTATCGTAGCAATAGCTTTCTAATGCTTCTTAAAACGCGATATCGCATCTCATTTCTATGTTTCATGGTAAGATATAATATGATTTGCGAAGTGCTACGTTATCCTCGTCTACACTTCAAATGAATGTAAATGCGACACTTCCTTGCAAAGAAATAGCGTTTGCAGATATCTACGTATCGTAGCAATAGGTATGTAATGCTTCATAAAACGCGATATCGCATCTCATTTCTACGTTTCATGGTAAGATATAATATGATTTGCGAAGTGTCATGTATTCCTCGTCTACTATTCAAATGAGTGTAAATGCGACGCTTCCTAGCAAGGAGATAGCGTTTGCAGATGTATACGTATCGTAGCCATAGATTTCAAATGCTTCTTAAAACGCGATATCGCATCTCATTTCTATGTTTCATGGTAAAATATAACATGATTTGCGAAGTGGCATGTATTCCTCGTCTACACTTCAAATGAATGTAAATGCGACACTTCCTTGCTAGGAAATAGCGTCTGCAGATGTCTAGGTATCGTAGCAATAGAGTTCATATGATTCTTAAAACGCGATATCGCATCTCATTTCTATGTTTCATGGTAAGATATAACATGATTTGCGAAGTGTTATGTATTCCTCGTCTACACTTCAAATGAATGTAAATGCGACACTTCCTTGCAAGGAAGTAGCGATTGCAGATGTCTACGTATCGGAGCAATAGAGTTCTTATGATTCTTAATACGCGATATCGCATCTCATTTCTATGTTTCATGGTAAGATATAACATGATTTGCGAAGTGTCATGTATTCCTCGTCTACACTTCAAATGAATGTGAATGCGACACTTCCTCGCTAGGAAATAGCGTTTGCAGACGTCTACGTATCGTAGCAATAGAGTTCATATGATTCTTAAAACGCGATATCGCATCTCATTTCTATGTTTCATGGAAAGATATAACATGATTTGCGAAGTGTCATGTATTCCTCGTCTACACTTCAAATGAATGTAAATGCGACACTTCCTTGCTAGGAAATAGCGTCTGCAGATGTCTAGGTATCGTAGCAATAGAGTTCTAATGCTTCTCATAACGCGATATCGCATCTCATTTCTATGTTTCATGGTAAGATATAATATGATTTGCGAAGTGCTACGTTATCCTCGTCTACACTTCAAATGAATGTAAATGCGTCACTTCCTTGCAAAGAAATAGCGTTTGCAGATATCTACGTATCGTAGCAATAGGTATGTAATGCTTCATAAAACGCGATATCGCATCTCATTTCTACGTTTCATGGTAAGATATAATATGATTTGCGAAGTGTCATGCATTCCACGTCTACTATTCAAATGAGTGTAAATGCGACACTTCCTAGCAAGGAGATAGCGTTTGCAGATGTATACGTATCGTAGCCATAGATTTCAAATGCTTCTTAAAACGCGATATCGCATCTCATTTCTATGTTTCATGGTAAGATATAACATGATTTGCGAAGTGGCATGTATTCCTCGTCTACACTTCAAATGAATGTAAATGCGACACTTCCTTGCTAGGAAATAGCGTCTGCAGATGTCTAGGTATCGTAGCAATAGAGTTCATATGATTCCTAAAACGCGATATCGCATCTCATTTCTATGTTTCATGGTAAGATATAACATGATTTGCGAAGTGTTATGTATTCCTCGTCTACACTTCAAATGAATGTAAATGCGACACTTCCTTGCAAGGAAGTAGCGATTGCAGATGTCTACGTATCGGAGCAATAGAGTTCTTATGATTCTTAAAACGCGATATCGCATCTCATTTCTATGTTTCATGGTAAGATATAATATGATTTGTGAAGTGTTATGTATTCCTCGTCTACACTTCAAATGAATGTAAATGCGACTCTTCCTTGCAAGGAAATAGCGTTTGCAGATGTCTACGTATCGTAGCAATAGATATGTAATGCTTCTTAAAACGCGATATCGCATCTCATTTCTATGTTTCATGGTAAGATATAATATGATTTGCGAAGTGTTATGTATTCCTCGTCTACACTTCAAATGAATGTAAATGCGACACTTCCTTGCAAAGAAATAGCGTTTGCAGATGTCTACGTATCGTAGCAATAGATATGTAATGCTTCTTAAAACGCGATAACGCATCTCATTTCTATGTTTCATGGTAAGATATAATATGATTTGCGAAGTGTCATGTATTCCTCGTCTACACTTCAAATGAATGTAAATGCGACACTTCCTTGCTAGGAAATAGCGTCTGCAGATGTGTAGGTATCGTAGCAATACAGTTCTAATGCTTCTTATAACGCGATATCGCATCTCATTTCTATGTTTCATGGTAAGATATAATATGATTTGCGAAGTGTCATGTATTCCTCGTCTACACTTCAAATGAATGTGAATGCGACACTTCCTCGCTAGGAAATAGCGTTTGCAGATGTCTACGTATCGTAGCAATAAAGTTCATATGATACTTAAAACGCGATATCGCATCTCATTTCTATGTTTCATGGTAAGATATAACATGATTTGCGAAGTGTTATGTATTCCTCGTCTACACTTCAAATGAATGTGAATGCGACACCTCCTAGCAAGGAAATAGCGTTTGCAGATGTCTACGTATCGTAGCAATAGATATGTAATGCTTCTTAAAACGCGATATCGCATCTCATTTCTATGTTTCATGGTAAGATATAATATGATTTGTGAAGTGTCATGTATTCCTCGTCTACTATTCAAATGAGTGTAAATGCGACACTTCCTAACAAGGAAATAGCGTTTGCAGATGTCTACGTATCGTAGCTATAGATTTCTAATGCTTCTTAAAACGCGATATCGCATTTCATTTCTATGTTTCATGGTAAGATATAATATGATTTGCGAAGTGTCATGTATTCCTCGTCTACACTTCAAATGAATGTGAATGCGACACTTCCTCGCTAGGAAATAGCGTTTGTAGATGTCCACGTATCGTAGCAATAGAGTTCATATGATTCTTAAAACGCGATATCGCATCTCATTTCTATGTTTCATGGTAAGATATAACATGATTTGCGAAGTGTCATGTATTCCTCGTCTACACTTCAAATGAATGTAAATGCGACACTTCCTTGCTAGGAAATAGCGTCTGCAGATGTCTAGGTATCGTAGCAATAGAGTTCTAATGCTTCTCATAACGCGATATCGCATCTCATTTCTACGTTTCATGGTAAGATGTAATATGATTTGCGAAGTGTTATGTATTCCTCGTCTACACTTCAAATGAATATAAATGCGACACTTCCTTGCAAGGAAGTAGCGATTGCAGATGTCTACGTATCGAAGCAATAGAGTTCTTGTGATTCTTAAAACGCGATATCGCATCTCATTTCTATGTTTCATGGTAAGATATAATATGGTTTGCGAAGTTTCATGTATTCCTCGTCTACACTTCAAATGAATGTGAATGCGACACTTCCTCGCTAGGAAATAGCGTTTGCAGATGTCTACGTATCGTAGCAATAGAGTTCATATGATTCTTAAAACGCGATATCGCATCTCATTTCTATGTTTCATGGTAAGATATAACATGATTTGCGAAGTGCTACGTTATCCTCGTCTACACTTCAAATGAATGTAAATGCGTCACTTCCTTGCAAAGAAATAGCGTTTGCAGATGTCTACGTATCGTAGCTATAGATTTCTAATGCTTCTTAAAACGCGATATCGCATTTCATTTCTATGTTTCATGGTAAGATATAATATGATTTGCGAAGTGTCATGTATTCCTCGTCTACACTTCAAATGAATGTGAATGCGACACTTCCTCGCTAGGAAATAGCGTTTGTAGATGTCCACGTATCGTAGCAATAGAGTTCATATGATTCTTAAAACGCGATATCGCATCTCATTTCTATGTTTCATGGTAAGATATAACATGATTTGCGAAGTGTCATGTATTCCTCGTCTACACTTCAAATGAATGTAAATGCGACACTTCCTTGCTAGGAAATAGCGTCTGCAGATGTCTAGGTATCGTAGCAATAGAGTTCTAATGCTTCTCATAACGCGATATCGCATCTCATTTCTACGTTTCATGGTAAGATGTAATATGATTTGCGAAGTGTTATGTATTCCTCGTCTACACTTCAAATGAATATAAATGCGACACTTCCTTGCAAGGAAGTAGCGATTGCAGATGTCTACGTATCGAAGCAATAGAGTTCTTGTGATTCTTAAAACGCGATATCGCATCTCATTTCTATGTTTCATGGTAAGATATAATATGGTTTGCGAAGTTTCATGTATTCCTCGTCTACACTTCAAATGAATGTGAATGCGACACTTCCTCGCTAGGAAATAGCGTTTGCAGATGTCTACGTATCGTAGCAATAGAGTTCATATGATTCTTAAAACGCGATATCGCATCTCATTTCTATGTTTCATGGTAAGATATAACATGATTTGCGAAGTGTTATGTATTCCTCGTCTACACTTCAAATGAATGTGAATGCGATACTTCCTCACCAGAAAGTAGCGTTTGCAGATGTCTACGTATCGTAGCAATAGCATTCTAATGCTTCTTAAAACGCGATATCGCATCACATTTCTATGTTTCATGGAAAGATATAATATGGTTTGTGAAGTGTTATGCATTCCTCGTCTACGATTCAAATGAATGTAAATGCGACACTTCCTTGCAAGGAAATAGCGTTTGCAGATGTCTACGTATCGTAGCAATAGAGTTCTTATGATTCTTAAAACGCGATATCGCATCTCATTTCTATGTTTCATGGTAAGATATAATATGATTTGCGAAGTGTTATGTATTCCTCGTCTACACATCAAATGAATGTAAATGCGACATTTCCTTGCAAGGAAATAGCGTTTGCTGATGTCTACGTATCGAAGCAATAGAGTTCAAATGCTTCTTAAAACGAGATATTGCATCTCATATCTATGTTTCATGATAAGATATAATATTCATTTTTGAAGTCTTATGCATTCCTCGTATGCGATTCAAATGAATGTAAATGCAACACTTCCTTGCAAGGAAATAGCGTTTGCAGTTGTCTACGTATCGTAGCAATAGAGTTCTTATGATTCTTAAAACGCGATATCGCATCTGATTTCTATTTTTCATGGTAAGATATAATATGATTTGTGAAGTGTTATGTATTCCTCGTCTACACTTCAAATGAATGTAAATGCGACACTTCCTTGCAAGGAAATAGCGTTTGCAGATGTCTGCGTATCGTAGCAATAGATATGTAATGCTTCTTAAAACGCGATATCGCATCTCATTTCTATGTTTCATGGTAAGATATAATATGATTTGCGAAGTGTTATGTATTCCTCGTCTACACTTCAAATGAATGTAAATGCGACACTTCCTTGCAAAGAAATAGCGTTTGCAGATATCTACGTATCGTAGCAATAGGTATGTAATGCTTCATAAAACGCGATATCGCATCTCATTTCTACGTTTCATGGTAAGATATAATATGGTTTGCGAAGTGTCATGTATTCCTCGTCTACACTTCAAATGAATGTAAATGCGACACTTCCTTGCTAGGAAATAGCGTCTGCAGATGTGTAGGTATCGTAGCAATACAGTTCTAATGCTTCTTATAACGCGATATCGCATCTCATTTCTATGTTTCATGGTAAGATATAATATGATTTGTGAAGTGTTATGTATTCCTCGTCTACACTTCAAATGAATGTAAATGCGACACTTCCTCGCTAGGAAATAGCGTTTGCAGATGTCTACGTATCGTAGCAATAGAGTTCATATGATTCTTAAAACGCGATATCGCATCTCATTTCAATGTTTCATGGTAAGATATAACATGATTTGCGAAGTGTTATGTATTCCTCGTCTACACTTCAAATGAATGTGAATGCGATACTTCCTCGCTAGGAAATAGCGTATGCAGATGTCTACGTATCGTAGCAATAGCTTTCTAATGCTTCTTAAAACGCGATATCGCATCACATTTCTATGTTTCATGGTAAGATATAGTATGATTTGCGAAGTGTTATGTATTCCTCGTCTACACTTCAAATGAATGTAAATGCGACACTTCCTTGCAAGGAAATAGCGTTTGCAGTTGTCTACCTATCGTAGCAATAGTGTTCTAATGCTTCTTAAAACGAGATATCGCGTCTCATTTCTATGTTTCATGGTAAGATATAATATGATTTGCGAAGTGTTATGTATTCCTCGTCTACACTTCAAATGAATGTGAATGCGATACTTCCTCGCTAGGAAATAGCGTATGCAGATGTCTACGTATCGTAGCAATAGCTTTCTAATGCTTCTTAAAACGCGATATCGCATCTCATTTCTATGTTTCATGGTAAGATATAATATGATTTGCGAAGTGCTACGTTATCCTCGTCTACACTTCAAATGAATGTAAATGCGACACTTCCTTGCAAAGAAATAGCGTTTGCAGATATCTACGTATCGTAGCAATAGGTATGTAATGCTTCATAAAACGCGATATCGCATCTCATTTCTACGTTTCATGGTAAGATATAATATGATTTGCGAAGTGTCATGTATTCCTCGTCTACTATTCAAATGAGTGTAAATGCGACGCTTCCTAGCAAGGAGATAGCGTTTGCAGATGTATACGTATCGTAGCCATAGATTTCAAATGCTTCTTAAAACGCGATATCGCATCTCATTTCTATGTTTCATGGTAAAATATAACATGATTTGCGAAGTGGCATGTATTCCTCGTCTACACTTCAAATGAATGTAAATGCGACACTTCCTTGCTAGGAAATAGCGTCTGCAGATGTCTAGGTATCGTAGCAATAGAGTTCATATGATTCTTAAAACGCGATATCGCATCTCATTTCTATGTTTCATGGTAAGATATAACATGATTTGCGAAGTGTTATGTATTCCTCGTCTACACTTCAAATGAATGTAAATGCGACACTTCCTTGCAAGGAAGTAGCGATTGCAGATGTCTACGTATCGGAGCAATAGAGTTCTTATGATTCTTAATACGCGATATCGCATCTCATTTCTATGTTTCATGGTAAGATATAATATGGTTTGCGAAGTGTCATGTATTCCTCGTCTACACTTCAAATGAATGTGAATGCGACACTTCCTCGCTAGGAAATAGCGTTTGTAGATGTCTACGTATCGTAGCAATAGAGTTCATATGATTCTTAAAACGCGATATCGCATCTCATTTCTATGTTTCATGGTAAGATATAACATGATTTGCGAAGTGTCATGTATTCCTCGTCTACACTTCAAATGAATGTGAATGCGACACTTCCTCGCTAGGAAATAGCGTTTGCAGACGTCTACGTATCGTAGCAATAGAGTTCATATGATTCTTAAAACGCGATATCGCATCTCATTTCTATGTTTCATGGTAAGATATAATATGGTTTGCGAAGTGTCATGTATTCCTCGTCTACACTTCAAATGAATGTGAATGCGACACTTCCTCGCTAGGAAATAGCGTTTGCAGATGTCTACGTATCATAGCTATAGATTTCTAATGCTTCTTAAAACGCGATATCGCATCTCATTTCTATGTTTCATGGTAAGGTGTAATATGATTTGCGAAGTGTTATGTATTCCACGTCTACACTTCAAATGGATGTAAATGCGACACTTCCTTGCAAGGAAGTAGCGATTGCAGATGTCTACGTATCGAAGCAATAGAGTTCTTATGATTCTTAAAACGCGATATCGCATCTCATTTCTATGTTTCATGGTAAGATATAATATGATTTGCGAAGTGTCATGTATTCCTCGTCTGCACTTCAAATGAATGTGAATGCGACACTTCCTCGCTAGGAAATAGCGTTTGCAGATGTCTACGTATCGTAGCAATAGCTTTCTAATGCTTCTTAAAACGCGATATCGCATCTCATTTCTATGTTTCATGGTAAGATATAATATGATTTGCGAAGTGCTACGTTATCCTCGTCTACACTTCAAATGAATGTAAATGCGTCACTTCCTTGCAAAGAAATAGCGTTTGCAGATATCTACGTATCGTAGCAATAGGTATGTAATGCTTCATAAAACGCGATATCGCATCTCATTTCTACGTTTCATGGTAAGATATAATATGATTTGCGAAGTGTCATGCATTCCACGTCTACTATTCAAATGAGTGTAAATGCGACACTTCCTAGCAAGGAGATAGCGTTTGCAGATGTATACGTATCGTAGCCATAGATTTCAAATGCTTCTTAAAACGCGATATCGCATCTCATTTCTATGTTTCATGGTAAGATATAACATGATTTGCGAAGTGGCATGTATTCCTCGTCTACACTTCAAATGAATGTAAATGCGACACTTCCTTGCTAGGAAATAGCGTCTGCAGATGTCTAGGTATCGTAGCAATAGAGTTCATATGATTCCTAAAACGCGATATCGCATCTCATTTCTATGTTTCATGGTAAGATATAACATGATTTGCGAAGTGTTATGTATTCCTCGTCTACACTTCAAATGAATGTAAATGCGACACTTCCTTGCAAGGAAGTAGCGATTGCAGATGTCTACGTATCGGAGCAATAGAGTTCTTATGATTCTTAAAACGCGATATCGCATCTCATTTCTATGTTTCATGGTAAGATATAATATGATTTGTGAAGTGTTATGTATTCCTCGTCTACACTTCAAATGAATGTAAATGCGACTCTTCCTTGCAAGGAAATAGCGTTTGCAGATGTCTACGTATCGTAGCAATAGATATGTAATGCTTCTTAAAACGCGATATCGCATCTCATTTCTATGTTTCATGGTAAGATATAATATGATTTGCGAAGTGTTATGTATTCCTCGTCTACACTTCAAATGAATGTAAATGCGACACTTCCTTGCAAAGAAATAGCGTTTGCAGATGTCTACGTATCGTAGCAATAGATATGTAATGCTTCTTAAAACGCGATAACGCATCTCATTTCTATGTTTCATGGTAAGATATAATATGATTTGCGAAGTGTCATGTATTCCTCGTCTACACTTCAAATGAATGTAAATGCGACACTTCCTTGCTAGGAAATAGCGTCTGCAGATGTGTAGGTATCGTAGCAATACAGTTCTAATGCTTCTTATAACGCGATATCGCATCTCATTTCTATGTTTCATGGTAAGATATAATATGATTTGCGAAGTGTCATGTATTCCTCGTCTACACTTCAAATGAATGTGAATGCGACACTTCCTCGCTAGGAAATAGCGTTTGCAGATGTCTACGTATCGTAGCAATAAAGTTCATATGATACTTAAAACGCGATATCGCATCTCATTTCTATGTTTCATGGTAAGATATAACATGATTTGCGAAGTGTTATGTATTCCTCGTCTACACTTCAAATGAATGTGAATGCGACACCTCCTAGCAAGGAAATAGCGTTTGCAGATGTCTACGTATCGTAGCAATAGATATGTAATGCTTCTTAAAACGCGATATCGCATCTCATTTCTATGTTTCATGGTAAGATATAATATGATTTGTGAAGTGTCATGTATTCCTCGTCTACTATTCAAATGAGTGTAAATGCGACACTTCCTAACAAGGAAATAGCGTTTGCAGATGTCTACGTATCGTAGCTATAGATTTCTAATGCTTCTTAAAACGCGATATCGCATTTCATTTCTATGTTTCATGGTAAGATATAATATGATTTGCGAAGTGTCATGTATTCCTCGTCTACACTTCAAATGAATGTGAATGCGACACTTCCTCGCTAGGAAATAGCGTTTGTAGATGTCCACGTATCGTAGCAATAGAGTTCATATGATTCTTAAAACGCGATATCGCATCTCATTTCTATGTTTCATGGTAAGATATAACATGATTTGCGAAGTGTCATGTATTCCTCGTCTACACTTCAAATGAATGTAAATGCGACACTTCCTTGCTAGGAAATAGCGTCTGCAGATGTCTAGGTATCGTAGCAATAGAGTTCTAATGCTTCTCATAACGCGATATCGCATCTCATTTCTACGTTTCATGGTAAGATGTAATATGATTTGCGAAGTGTTATGTATTCCTCGTCTACACTTCAAATGAATATAAATGCGACACTTCCTTGCAAGGAAGTAGCGATTGCAGATGTGTACGTATCGAAGCAATAGAGTTCTTGTGATTCTTAAAACGCGATATCGCATCTCATTTCTATGTTTCATGGTAAGATATAATATGGTTTGCGAAGTTTCATGTATTCCTCGTCTACACTTCAAATGAATGTGAATGCGACACTTCCTCGCTAGGAAATAGCGTTTGCAGATGTCTACGTATCGTAGCAATAGAGTTCATATGATTCTTAAAACGCGATATCGCATCTCATTTCTATGTTTCATGGTAAGATATAACATGATTTGCGAAGTGTTATGTATTCCTCGTCTACACTTCAAATGAATGTGAATGCGATACTTCCTCACCAGAAAATAGCGTTTGCAGATGTCTACGTATCGTAGCAATAGCATTCTAATGCTTCTTAAAACGCGATATCGCATCACATTTCTATGTTTCATGGAAAGATATAATATGGTTTGTGAAGTGTTATGCATTCCTCGTCTACGATTCAAATGAATGTAAATGCGACACTTCCTTGCAAGGAAATAGCGTTTGCAGATGTCTACGTATCGTAGCAATAGAGTTCTTATGATTCTTAAAACGCGATATCGCATCTCATTTCTATGTTTCATGGTAAGATATAATATGATTTGCGAAGTGTTATGTATTCCTCGTCTACACATCAAATGAATGTAAATGCGACACTTCCTTGCAAGGAAATAGCGTTTGCTGATGTCTACGTATCGAAGCAATAGAGTTCAAATGCTTCTTAAAACGAGATATTGCATCTCATATCTATGTTTCATGATAAGATATAATATTCATTTTTGAAGTCTTATGCATTCCTCGTATGCGATTCAAATGAATGTAAATGCAACACTTCCTTGCAAGGAAATAGCGTTTGCAGTTGTCTACGTATCGTAGCAATAGAGTTCTTATGATTCTTAAAACGCGATATCGCATCTCATTTCTATTTTTCATGGTAAGATATAATATGATTTGTGAAGTGTTATGTATTCCTCGTCTACACTTCAAATGAATGTAAATGCGACACTTCCTTGCAAGGAAATAGCGTTTGCAGATGTCTGCGTATCGTAGCAATAGATATGTAATGCTTCTTAAAACGCGATATCGCATCTCATTTCTATGTTTCATGGTAAGATATAATATGATTTGCGAAGTGTTATGTATTCCTCGTCTACACTTCAAATGAATGTAAATGCGACACTTCCTTGCAAAGAAATAGCGTTTGCAGATGTCTACGTATCGTAGCAATAGATATGTAATGCTTCTTAAAACGCGATAACGCATCTCATTTCTATGTTTCATGGTAAGATATAATATGATTTGCGAAGTGTCATGTATTCCTCGTCTACACTTCAAATGAATGTAAATGCGACACTTCCTTGCTAGGAAATAGCGTCTGCAGATGTGTAGGTATCGTAGCAATACAGTTCTAATGCTTCTTATAACGCGATATCGCATCTCATTTCTATGTTTCATGGTAAGATATAATATGATTTGTGAAGTGTTATGTATTCCTCGTCTACACTTCAAATGAATGTAAATGCGACACTTCCTCGCTAGGAAATAGCGTTTGCAGATGTCTACGTATCGTAGCAATAGAGTTCATATGATTC
Source organism: Xylocopa sonorina (assembly GCF_050948175.1). Taxonomy (NCBI): domain Eukaryota; kingdom Metazoa; phylum Arthropoda; class Insecta; order Hymenoptera; family Apidae; genus Xylocopa; species Xylocopa sonorina. Next base: position 72,728 of record NW_027490630.1, on the reverse strand, counting down.
TTAAAACGCGATATCGCATCTCATTTCAATGTTTCATGGTAAGATATAACATGATTTGCGAAGTGTTATGTATTCCTCGTCTACACTTCAAATGAATGTGAATGCGATACTTCCTCGCTAGGAAATAGCGTATGCAGATGTCTACGTATCGTAGCAATAGCTTTCTAATGCTTCTTAAAACGCGATATCGCATCACATTTCTATGTTTCATGGTAAGATATAGTATGATTTGCGAAGTGTTATGTATTCCTCGTCTACACTTCAAATGAATGTAAATGCGACACTTCCTTGCAAGGAAATAGCGTTTGCAGTTGTCTACCTATCGTAGCAATAGTGTTCTAATGCTTCTTAAAACGAGATATCGCGTCTCATTTCTATGTTTCATGGTAAGATATAATATGATTTGCGAAGTGTTATGTATTCCTCGTCTACACTTCAAATGAATGTGAATGCGATACTTCCTCGCTAGGAAATAGCGTATGCAGATGTCTACGTATCGTAGCAATAGCTTTCTAATGCTTCTTAAAACGCGATATCGCATCTCATTTCTATGTTTCATGGTAAGATATAATATGATTTGCGAAGTGCTACGTTATCCTCGTCTACACTTCAAATGAATGTAAATGCGACACTTCCTTGCAAAGAAATAGCGTTTGCAGATATCTACGTATCGTAGCAATAGGTATGTAATGCTTCATAAAACGCGATATCGCATCTCATTTCTACGTTTCATGGTAAGATATAATATGATTTGCGAAGTGTCATGTATTCCTCGTCTACTATTCAAATGAGTGTAAATGCGACGCTTCCTAGCAAGGAGATAGCGTTTGCAGATGTATACGTATCGTAGCCATAGATTTCAAATGCTTCTTAAAACGCGATATCGCATCTCATTTCTATGTTTCATGGTAAAATATAACATGATTTGCGAAGTGGCATGTATTCCTCGTCTACACTTCAAATGAATGTAAATGCGACACTTCCTTGCTAGGAAATAGCGTCTGCAGATGTCTAGGTATCGTAGCAATAGAGTTCATATGATTCTTAAAACGCGATATCGCATCTCATTTCTATGTTTCATGGTAAGATATAACATGATTTGCGAAGTGTTATGTATTCCTCGTCTACACTTCAAATGAATGTAAATGCGACACTTCCTTGCAAGGAAGTAGCGATTGCAGATGTCTACGTATCGGAGCAATAGAGTTCTTATGATTCTTAATACGCGATATCGCATCTCATTTCTATGTTTCATGGTAAGATATAATATGGTTTGCGAAGTGTCATGTATTCCTCGTCTACACTTCAAATGAATGTGAATGCGACACTTCCTCGCTAGGAAATAGCGTTTGTAGATGTCTACGTATCGTAGCAATAGAGTTCATATGATTCTTAAAACGCGATATCGCATCTCATTTCTATGTTTCATGGTAAGATATAACATGATTTGCGAAGTGTCATGTATTCCTCGTCTACACTTCAAATGAATGTGAATGCGACACTTCCTCGCTAGGAAATAGCGTTTGCAGACGTCTACGTATCGTAGCAATAGAGTTCATATGATTCTTAAAACGCGATATCGCATCTCATTTCTATGTTTCATGGTAAGATATAACATGATTTGCGAAGTGTCATGTATTCCTCGTCTACACTTCAAATGAATGTAAATGCGACACTTCCTTGCTAGGAAATAGCGTCTGCAGATGTCTAGGTATCGTAGCAATAGAGTTCTAATGCTTCTCATAACGCGATATCGCATCTCATTTCTATGTTTCATGGTAAGATGTAATATGATTTGCGAAGTGTTATGTATTCCTCGTCTACACTTCAAATGAATGTAAATGCGACACTTCCTTGCAAGGAAGTAGCGATTGCAGATGTCTACGTATCGAAGCAATAGAGTTCTTATGATTCATAAAACGCGATATCGCATCTCATTTCTATGTTTCATGGTAAGATATAATATGGTTTGCGAAGTGTCATGTATTCCTCGTCTACACTTCAAATGAATGTGAATGCGACACTTCCTCGCTAGGAAATAGCGTTTGCAGATGTCTACGTATCATAGCTACAGATTTCTAATGCTTCTTAAAACGCGATATCGCATCTCATTTCTATGTTTCATGGTAAGGTGTAATATGATTTGCGAAGTGTTATGTATTCCACGTCTACACTTCAAATGGATGTAAATGCGACACTTCCTTGCAAGGAAGTAGCGATTGCAGATGTCTACGTATCGAAGCAATAGAGTTCTTATGATTCTTAAAACGCGATATCGCATCTCATTTCTATGTTTCATGGTAAGATATAATATGATTTGCGAAGTGTCATGTATTCCTCGTCTGCACTTCAAATGAATGTGAATGCGACACTTCCTCGCTAGGAAATAGCGTTTGCAGATGTCTACGTATCGTAGCAATAGCTTTCTAATGCTTCTTAAAACGCGATATCGCATCTCATTTCTATGTTTCATGGTAAGATATAATATGATTTGCGAAGTGCTACGTTATCCTCGTCTACACTTCAAATGAATGTAAATGCGTCACTTCCTTGCAAAGAAATAGCGTTTGCAGATATCTACGTATCGTAGCAATAGGTATGTAATGCTTCATAAAACGCGATATCGCATCTCATTTCTACGTTTCATGGTAAGATATAATATGATTTGCGAAGTGTCATGCATTCCACGTCTACTATTCAAATGAGTGTAAATGCGACACTTCCTAGCAAGGAGATAGCGTTTGCAGATGTATACGTATCGTAGCCATAGATTTCAAATGCTTCTTAAAACGCGATATCGCATCTCATTTCTATGTTTCATGGTAAGATATAACATGATTTGCGAAGTGGCATGTATTCCTCGTCTACACTTCAAATGAATGTAAATGCGACACTTCCTTGCTAGGAAATAGCGTCTGCAGATGTCTAGGTATCGTAGCAATAGAGTTCATATGATTCCTAAAACGCGATATCGCATCTCATTTCTATGTTTCATGGTAAGATATAACATGATTTGCGAAGTGTTATGTATTCCTCGTCTACACTTCAAATGAATGTAAATGCGACACTTCCTTGCAAGGAAGTAGCGATTGCAGATGTCTACGTATCGGAGCAATAGAGTTCTTATGATTCTTAAAACGCGATATCGCATCTCATTTCTATGTTTCATGGTAAGATATAATATGATTTGTGAAGTGTTATGTATTCCTCGTCTACACTTCAAATGAATGTAAATGCGACTCTTCCTTGCAAGGAAATAGCGTTTGCAGATGTCTACGTATCGTAGCAATAGATATGTAATGCTTCTTAAAACGCGATATCGCATCTCATTTCTATGTTTCATGGTAAGATATAATATGATTTGCGAAGTGTTATGTATTCCTCGTCTACACTTCAAATGAATGTAAATGCGACACTTCCTTGCAAAGAAATAGCGTTTGCAGATGTCTACGTATCGTAGCAATAGATATGTAATGCTTCTTAAAACGCGATAACGCATCTCATTTCTATGTTTCATGGTAAGATATAATATGATTTGCGAAGTGTCATGTATTCCTCGTCTACACTTCAAATGAATGTAAATGCGACACTTCCTTGCTAGGAAATAGCGTCTGCAGATGTGTAGGTATCGTAGCAATACAGTTCTAATGCTTCTTATAACGCGATATCGCATCTCATTTCTATGTTTCATGGTAAGATATAATATGATTTGCGAAGTGTCATGTATTCCTCGTCTACACTTCAAATGAATGTGAATGCGACACTTCCTCGCTAGGAAATAGCGTTTGCAGATGTCTACGTATCGTAGCAATAAAGTTCATATGATACTTAAAACGCGATATCGCATCTCATTTCTATGTTTCATGGTAAGATATAACATGATTTGCGAAGTGTTATGTATTCCTCGTCTACACTTCAAATGAATGTGAATGCGACACCTCCTAGCAAGGAAATAGCGTTTGCAGATGTCTACGTATCGTAGCAATAGATATGTAATGCTTCTTAAAACGCGATATCGCATCTCATTTCTATGTTTCATGGTAAGATATAATATGATTTGTGAAGTGTCATGTATTCCTCGTCTACTATTCAAATGAGTGTAAATGCGACACTTCCTAACAAGGAAATAGCGTTTGCAGATGTCTACGTATCGTAGCTATAGATTTCTAATGCTTCTTAAAACGCGATATCGCATTTCATTTCTATGTTTCATGGTAAGATATAATATGATTTGCGAAGTGTCATGTTTTCCTCGTCTACACTTCAAATGAATGTGAATGCGACACTTCCTCGCTAGGAAATAGCGTTTGTAGATGTCCACGTATCGTAGCAATAGAGTTCATATGATTCTTAAAACGCGATATCGCATCTCATTTCTATGTTTCATGGTAAGATATAACATGATTTGCGAAGTGTCATGTATTCCTCGTCTACACTTCAAATGAATGTAAATGCGACACTTCCTTGCTAGGAAATAGCGTCTGCAGATGTCTAGGTATCGTAGCAATAGAGTTCTAATGCTTCTCATAACGCGATATCGCATCTCATTTCTACGTTTCATGGTAAGATGTAATATGATTTGCGAAGTGTTATGTATTCCTCGTCTACACTTCAAATGAATATAAATGCGACACTTCCTTGCAAGGAAGTAGCGATTGCAGATGTCTACGTATCGAAGCAATAGAGTTCTTGTGATTCTTAAAACGCGATATCGCATCTCATTTCTATGTTTCATGGTAAGATATAATATGGTTTGCGAAGTTTCATGTATTCCTCGTCTACACTTCAAATGAATGTGAATGCGACACTTCTTCGCTAGGAAATAGCGTTTGCAGATGTCTACGTATCGTAGCAATAGAGTTCATATGATTCTTAAAACGCGATATCGCATCTCATTTCTATGTTTCATGGTAAGATATAACATGATTTGCGAAGTGTTATGTATTCCTCGTCTACACTTCAAATGAATGTGAATGCGATACTTCCTTGCAAGGAAATAGCGTTTGCTGATGTCTACGTATCGAAGCAATAGAGTTCAAATGCTTCTTAAAACGAGATATTGCATCTCATATCTATGTTTCATGATAAGATATAATATTCATTTTTGAAGTCTTATGCATTCCTCGTATGCGATTCAAATGAATGTAAATGCAACACTTCCTTGCAAGGAAATAGCGTTTGCAGTTGTCTACGTATCGTAGCAATAGAGTTCTTATGATTCTTAAAACGCGATATCGCATCTCATTTCTATTTTTCATGGTAAGATATAATATGATTTGTGAAGTGTTATGTATTCCTCGTCTACACTTCAAATGAATGTAAATGCGACACTTCCTTGCAAGGAAATAGCGTTTGCAGATGTCTGCGTATCGTAGCAATAGATATGTAATGCTTCTTAAAACGCGATATCGCATCTCATTTCTATGTTTCATGGTAAGATATAATATGATTTGCGAAGTGTTATGTATTCCTCGTCTACACTTCAAATGAATGTAAATGCGACACTTCCTTGCAAAGAAATAGCGTTTGCAGATGTCTACGTATCGTAGCAATAGATATGTAATGCTTCTTAAAACGCGATAACGCATCTCATTTCTATGTTTCATGGTAAGATATAATATGATTTGCGAAGTGTCATGTATTCCTCGTCTACACTTCAAATGAATGTAAATGCGACACTTCCTTGCTAGGAAATAGCGTCTGCAGATGTGTAGGTATCGTAGCAATACAGTTCTAATGCTTCTTATAACGCGATATCGCATCTCATTTCTATGTTTCATGGTAAGATATAATATGATTTGGGAAGTGTCATGTATTCCTCGTCTACACTTCAAATGAATGTGAATGCGACACTTCCTCGCTAGGAAATAGCGTTTGCAGATGTCTACGTATCGTAGCAATAAAGTTCATATGATACTTAAAACGCGATATCGCATCTCATTTCTATGTTTCATGGTAAGATATAACATGATTTGCGAAGTGTTATGTATTCCTCGTCTACACTTCAAATGAATGTGAATGCGACACTTCCTAGCAAGGAAATAGCGTTTGCAGATGTCTACGTATCGTAGCAATAGATATGTAATGCTTCTTAAAACGCGATATCGCATCTCATTTCTATGTTTCGTGGTAAGATATAATATGATTTGTGAAGTGTCATGTATTCCTCGTCTACTATTCAAATGAGTGTAAATGCGACACTTCCTAGCAAGGAAATAGCGTTTGCAGATGTCTACGTGTCGTAGCTACAGATTTCTAATGCTTCTTAAAACGCGATATCGCATCTCATTTCTATGTTTCATGGTAAGATCTAACATGATTTGCGAAGTGTTATGTATTCCTCGTCTACACTTCAAATGAATGTGAATGCGATACTTCCTCACCAGAAAATAGCGTTTGCAGATGTCTACGTATCGTAGCAATAGCATTCTAATGCTTCTTAAAACGCGATATCGCATCACATTTCTATGTTTCATGGAAAGATATAATATGGTTTGTGAAGTGTTATGCATTCCTCGTCTACGATTCAAATGAATGTAAATGCGACACTTCCTTGCAAGGAAATAGCGTTTGCAGATGTCTACGTATCGTAGCAATAGAGTTCTTATGATTCTTAAAACGCGATATCGCATCTCATTTCTATGTTTCATGGTAAGATATAATATGATTTGCGAAGTGTTATGTATTCCTCGTCTACACATCAAATGAATGTAAATGCGACACTTCCTTGCAAGGAAATAGCGTTTGCTGATGTCTACGTATCGAAGCAATAGAGTTCAAATGCTTCTTAAAACGAGATATTGCATCTCATATCTATGTTTCATGATAAGATATAATATTCATTTTTGAAGTCTTATGCATTCCTCGTATGCGATTCAAATGAATGTAAATGCAACACTTCCTTGCAAGGAAATAGCGTTTGCAGTTGTCTACGTATCGTAGCAATAGAGTTCTTATGATTCTTAAAACGCGATATCGCATCTCATTTCTATTTTTCATGGTAAGATATAATATGATTTGTGAAGTGTTATGTATTCCTCGTCTACACTTCAAATGAATGTAAATGCGACACTTCCTTGCAAGGAAATAGCGTTTGCAGATGTCTGCGTATCGTAGCAATAGATATGTAATGCTTCTTAAAACGCGATATCGCATCTCATTTCTATGTTTCATGGTAAGATATAATATGATTTGCGAAGTGTTATGTATTCCTCGTCTACACTTCAAATGAATGTAAATGCGACACTTCCTTGCAAAGAAATAGCGTTTGCAGATGTCTACGTATCGTAGCAATAGATATGTAATGCTTCTTAAAACGCGATAACGCATCTCATTTCTATGTTTCATGGTAAGATATAATATGATTTGCGAAGTGTCATGTATTCCTCGTCTACACTTCAAATGAATGTAAATGCGACACTTCCTTGCTAGGAAATAGCGTCTGCAGATGTGTAGGTATCGTAGCAATACAGTTCTAATGCTTCTTATAACGCGATATCGCATCTCATTTCTATGTTTCATGGTAAGATATAATATGATTTGGGAAGTGTCATGTATTCCTCGTCTACACTTCAAATGAATGTGAATGCGACACTTCCTCGCTAGGAAATAGCGTTTGCAGATGTCTACGTATCGTAGCAATAAAGTTCATATGATACTTAAAACGCGATATCGCATCTCATTTCTATGTTTCATGGTAAGATATAACATGATTTGCGAAGTGTTATGTATTCCTCGTCTACACTTCAAATGAATGTGAATGCGACACTTCCTAGCAAGGAAATAGCGTTTGCAGATGTCTACGTATCGTAGCAATAGATATGTAATGCTTCTTAAAACGCGATATCGCATCTCATTTCTATGTTTCGTGGTAAGATATAATATGATTTGTGAAGTGTCATGTATTCCTCGTCTACTATTCAAATGAGTGTAAATGCGACACTTCCTAGCAAGGAAATAGCGTTTGCAGATGTCTACGTGTCGTAGCTACAGATTTCTAATGCTTCTTAAAACGCGATATCGCATCTCATTTCTATGTTTCATGGTAAGATATAATATGATTTGCGAAGTGTCATGTATTCCTCGTCTACACTTCAAATGAATGTGAATGCGACACTTCCTCGCTAGGAAATAGCGTTTGTAGATGTCCACGTATCGTAGCAATAGAGTTCATATGATTCTTAAAACGCGATATCGCATCTCATTTCTATGTTTCATGGTAAGATATAACATGATTTGCGAAGTGTCATGTATTCCTCGTCTACACTTCAAATGAATGTAAATGCGACACTTCCTTGCTAGGAAATAGCGTCTGCAGATGTCTAGGTATCGTAGCAATAGAGTTCTAATGCTTCTCATAACGCGATATCGCATCTCATTTCTACGTTTCATGGTAAGATGTAATATGATTTGCGAAGTGTTATGTATTCCTCGTCTACACTTCAAATGAATATAAATGCGACACTTCCTTGCAAGGAAGTAGCGATTGCAGATGTCTACGTATCGAAGCAATAGAGTTCTTGTGATTCTTAAAACGCGATATCGCATCTCATTTCTATGTTTCATGGTAAGATATAATATGGTTTGCGAAGTTTCATGTATTCCTCGTCTACACTTCAAATGAATGTGAATGCGACACTTCCTCGCTAGGAAATAGCGTTTGCAGATGTCTACGTATCGTAGCAATAGAGTTCATATGATTCTTAAAACGCGATATCGCATCTCATTTCTATGTTTCATGGTAAGATATAACATGATTTGCGAAGTGTTATGTATTCCTCGTCTACACTTCAAATGAATGTGAATGCGATACTTCCTCACCAGAAAATAGCGTTTGCAGATGTCTACGTATCGTAGCAATAGCATTCTAATGCTTCTTAAAACGCGATATCGCATCACATTTCTATGTTTCATGGAAAGATATAATATGGTTTGTGAAGTGTTATGCATTCCTCGTCTACGATTCAAATGAATGTAAATGCGACACTTCCTTGCAAGGAAATAGCGTTTGCAGATGTCTACGTATCGTAGCAATAGAGTTCTTATGATTCTTAAAACGCGATATCGCATCTCATTTCTATGTTTCATGGTAAGATATAATATGATTTGCGAAGTGTTATGTATTCCTCGTCTACACATCAAATGAATGTAAATGCGACACTTCCTTGCAAGGAAATAGCGTTTGCTGATGTCTACGTATCGAAGCAATAGAGTTCAAATGCTTCTTAAAACGAGATATTGCATCTCATATCTATGTTTCATGATAAGATATAATATTCATTTTTGAAGTCTTATGCATTCCTCGTATGCGATTCAAATGAATGTAAATGCAACACTTCCTTGCAAGGAAATAGCGTTTGCAGTTGTCTACGTATCGTAGCAATAGAGTTCTTATGATTCTTAAAACGCGATATCGCATCTCATTTCTATTTTTCATGGTAAGATATAATATGATTTGTGAAGTGTTATGTATTCCTCGTCTACACTTCAAATGAATGTAAATGCGACACTTCCTTGCAAGGAAATAGCGTTTGCAGATGTCTGCGTATCGTAGCAATAGATATGTAATGCTTCTTAAAACGCGATATCGCATCTCATTTCTATGTTTCATGGTAAGATATAATATGATTTGCGAAGTGTTATGTATTCCTCGTCTACACTTCAAATGAATGTAAATGCGACACTTCCTTGCAAAGAAATAGCGTTTGCAGATGTCTACGTATCGTAGCAATAGATATGTAATGCTTCTTAAAACGCGATAACGCATCTCATTTCTATGTTTCATGGTAAGATATAATATGATTTGCGAAGTGTCATGTATTCCTCGTCTACACTTCAAATGAATGTAAATGCGACACTTCCTTGCTAGGAAATAGCGTCTGCAGATGTGTAGGTATCGTAGCAATACAGTTCTAATGCTTCTTATAACGCGATATCGCATCTCATTTCTATGTTTCATGGTAAGATATAATATGATTTGGGAAGTGTCATGTATTCCTCGTCTACACTTCAAATGAATGTGAATGCGACACTTCCTCGCTAGGAAATAGCGTTTGCAGATGTCTACGTATCGTAGCAATAGTGTTCTAATGCTTCTTAAAACGAGATATCGCATCTCATTTCTATGTTTCATGGTAAGATATAATATGATTTGCGAAGTGTTATGTATTCCTCGTCTACACATCAAATGAATGTAAATGCGACACTTCCTTGCAAGGAAATAGCGTTTGCTGATGTCTACGTATCGAAGCAATAGAGTTCAAATGCTTCTTAAAACGAGATATTGCATCTCATATCTATGTTTCATGATAAGATATAATATTCATTTTTGAAGTCTTATGCATTCCTCGTATGCGATTCAAATGAATGTAAATGCAACACTTCCTTGCAAGGAAATAGCGTTTGCAGTTGTCTACGTATCGTAGCAATAGAGTTCTTATGATTCTTAAAACGCGATATCGCATCTCATTTCTATGTTTCATGGTAAGATATAATATGATTTGTGAAGTGTTATGTATTCCTCGTCTACACTTCAAATGAATGTAAATGCGACACTTCCTTGCAAGGAAATAGCGTTTGCAGATGTCTACGTATCGTAGCAATAGATATGTAATGCTTCTTAAAACGCGATATCGCAACTCATTTCTATGTTTCATGGTAAGATATAATATGATTTGCGAAGTGTTATGTATTCCTCGTCTACACTTCAAACGAATGTAAATGCGACACTTCCTTGCAAAGAAATAGCGTTTGCAGATATCTACGTATCGTAGCAATAGATATGTAATGCTTCTTAAAACGCGATATCGCATCTCATTTCTATGTTTCATGGTAAGATATAATATGATTTGCGAAGTGTCATGTATTCCTCGTCTACACTTCAAATGAATGTAAATGCGACACTTCCTTGCTAGGAAATAGCGTCTGCAGATGTCTAGGTATCGTAGCAATAGAGTTCTAATGCTTCTCATAACGCGATATCGCATCTCATTTCTACGTTTCATGGTAAGATGTAATATGATTTGCGAAGTGTTATGTATTCCTCGTCTACACTTCAAATGAATGTAAATGCGACACTTCCTTGCAAGGAAGTAGCGATTGCAGATGTCTACGTATCGAAGCAATAGAGTTCTTATGATTCTTAAAACGCGATATCGCATCTCATTTCTATGTTTCATAGTAAGATATAATATGATTTGCGAAGTGTCATGTATTCCTAGTCTACACTTCAAATGAATGCGAATGCGACACTTCCTCGCTAGGAAATAGCGTTTGCAGATGTCTACGTATCGTAGCAATAGATTTCATATGATTCTTAAAACGCGATATCGCATCTCATTTCTATGTTTCATGGTAAGATATAACATGATTTGCGAAGTGTTATGTATTCCTCGTCTACACTTCAAATGAATGTGAATGCGACACTTCCTCGCTAGGAAATAGCGTATGCAGATGTCTACGTATCGTAGCAATAGCTTTCTAATGCTTCTTAAAACGCGATATCGCATCTCATTTCTATGTTTCATGGTAAGATATAATATGATTTGCGAAGTGCTACGTTATCCTCGTCTACACTTCAAATGAATGTAAATGCGACACTTCCTTGCAAAGAAATAGCATTTGCAGATATCTACGTATCGTAGCAATAGGTATGTAATGCTTCATAAAACGCGATATCGCATCTCATTTCTACGTTTCATGGTAAGGTATAATATGATTTGCGAAGTGTCATGTATTCCTCGTCTACTATTCAAATGAGTGTAAATGCGACACTTCCTAGCAAGGAGATAGCGTTTGCAGATGTCTACGTATCGTAGCCATAGATTTCAAATGCTTCTTAAAACGCGATATCGCATCTCATTTCTATGTTTCATGGTAAGATATAACATGATTTGCGAAGTGTCATGTATTTCTCGTCTACACTTCAAATGAATGTAAATGCGACACTTCCTTGCTAGGAAATAGCGTCTGCAGATGTCTAGGTATCGTAGCAATAGAGTTCTAATGCTTCTCATAACGCGATATCGCATCTCATTTCTATGTTTCATGGTAAGATGTAATATGATTTGCGAAGTGTTATGTATTCCTCGTCTACACTTCAAATGAATGTAAATGCAACACTTCCTTGCAAGGAAGTAGCGATTGCAGATGTCTACGTATCGAAGCAATAGAGTTCTTATGATTCTTAAAACGCGATATCGCAACTCATTTCTATGTTTCATGGTAAGATATAATATGGTTTGCGAAGTGTCATGTATTCCTCGTCTACACTTCAAATGAATGTGAATGCGACACTTCCTCGCTAGGAAATAGCGTTTGCAGATGTCTACGTATCGTAGCAATAGAGTTCATATGATTCTTAAAACGCGATATCGCATCTCATTTCTATGTTTCATGGTAAGATATAATATGATTTCCGAAGTGTCATGTATTCCTCGTCTACACTTCAAATGAATGTAAATGCGACACTTCCTTGCTAGGAAATAGCGTCTGCAGATGTCTAGGTATCGTAGCAATAGAGTTCTAATGCTTCTTAAAACGCGATATCGCATCTCATTTCTATGTTTCATGGTAAGATATAATATGATTTGCGAAGTGTCATGTATTCCTCGTCTACACTTCGAATGAATGTGAATGCGACACTTCCTCGCTAGGAAATAGCGTTTGCAGTTGTCTACATATCGTAGCAATAGTGTTCTAATGCTTCTTAAAACGAGATATCGCGTCTCATTTCTATGTTTCATGGTAAGATATAATATGATTTGCGAAGTGTTATGTATTCCTCGTCTACACATCAAATGAATGTAAATGCGACACTTCCTTGCAAGGAAATAGCGTTTGCTGATGTCTACGTATCGAAGCAATAGAGTTCAAATGCTTCTTAAAACGAGATATTGCATCTCATATCTATGTTTCATGATAAGATATAATATTCATTTTTGAAGTCTTATGCATTCCTCGTATGCGATTCAAATGAATGTAAATGCAACACTTCCTTGCAAGGAAATAGCGTTTGCAGTTGTCTACGTATCGTAGCAATAGAGTTCTTATGATACTTAAAACGCGATATCGCTTCTCATTTCTATGTTTCATGGTAAGATATAATATGATTTGCGAAGTGCTACGTATTCCTCGTCTACACTTCAAATGAATGTAAATGCAACACTTCCTTGCAAGGAAATAGCGTTTGCAGATGTCTACGTATCGTAGCAATAGATATGTAATGCTTCTTTAAACGCGATATCGCATCTCATTTCTATGTTTCATGGTAAGATATAATATGATTTGCGAACTGTTATGTATTCCACGTCTACACTTCAAATGGATGTAAATGCGACACTTCCTTGCAAGGAAGTAGCGATTGCAGATGTCTACGTATCGAAGCAATAGAGTTCTTATGATTCTTAAAACGCGATATCGCATCTCATTTCTATGTCTCATGGTAAGATATAATATGATTTGCGAAGTGTCATGTATTCCTCGTCTACACTTCAAATGAATGTGAATGCGACACTTCCTCGCTGGGAAATAGCGTTTGCAGATGTCTACGTATCGTAGCAATAGAGTTCTAATGCTTCTCATAACGCGATATCGCAACTCATTTCTACGTTTCATGGTAAGATGTAATATGATTTGCGAAGTGTTATGTATTCCTCGTCTACACTTCAAATGAATATAAATGCGACACTTCCTTGCAAGGAAGTAGCGATTGCAGATGTCTACGTATCGAAGCAATAGAGTTCTTGTGATTCTTAAAACGCGATATCGCATCTCATTTCTATGTTTCATGGTAAGATATAATATGGTTTGCGAAGTTTCATGTATTCCTCGTCTACACTTCAAATGAATGTGCATGCGACACTTCCTCGCTAGGAAATAGCGTTTGCAGATTTCTACGTATCGTAGCAATAGATATGTAATGCTTCTTAAAACGCGATAACGCATCTCATTTCTATGTCTCATGGTAAGATATAATATGATTTGCGAAGTGTCATGTATTCCTCGTCTACACTTCAAATGAATGTAAATGCGACACTTCCTTGCTAGGAAATAGCGTCTGCAGATGTCTAGGTATCGTAGCAATACAGTTCTAATACTTCTTATAACGCGATATCGCATCTCATTTCTATGTTTCTTGGTAAGGTGTAATATGATTTGCGAAGTGTTATGTATTCCACGTCTACACTTCAAATGGATGTAAATGCGACACTTCCTTGCAAGGAAATAGCGTATGCAGATGTCTACGTATCGTAGCAATAGATATGTAATGCTTCTTGAAACGCGATATCGCATCACATTTCTATGTTTCATGGTAAGATATAATATGATTTGCGAAGTGTTATGTATTCCTCGTCTACACTTCAAATGAATGTAAATGCGACACTTCCTTGCAAGGAAATAGCGTTTGCAGATGTCTACCTATCGTAGCAATAGAGTTCTAATGCTTCTTAAAGCGCGATATCGCATCTCATTTCTACGTTTCATGGTAAGATGTAACATGATTTGCGAAGTGTTATGTATTCCTCGTCTACACTTCAAATGAATGTAAATGCGACACTTCTTTGCTAGGAAACAGCATCTGCAGATGTCTAGGTATCGTAGCAATAGCTTTCTAATGCTTCTTAAAACGCGATATCGCATCTCATTTCCATGTTTCATGGTAAGATATAATATGATTTGCGAGGTGTTATGTATTCCTTGTCTGCACTTCAAATGAATGTAAATGCGACTCTTCATTGCAAGGAAATAGCGATTGCAGATGTCTACGTATCGTAGCAATAGATATGTAATGCTTCTTAAAACGCGATATCGCATCTCATTTCTATGTTTCATGGTAAGATATAACATGATTTGCGAAGTGTCATGTATTCCTCGTCTACACTTCAAATGAATGTAAATGCGACACTTCCTTGCTAGGAAATAGCGTCTGCAGATGTCTAGGTATCGTAGCAATACAGTTCTAATGCTTCTTATAACGCGATATCGCATCTCATTTCTATGTTTCATGGTAAGGTGTAATATGATTTGCGAAGTGTTATGTATTCCACGTCTACACTTCAAATGGATGTAAATGCGACACTTCCTTGCAAGGAAGTAGCGATTGCAGATGTCTACGTATCGAAGCAATAGAGTTCTTATGATTCTTAAAACGCGATATCGCATCTCATTTCTATGTTTCATGGTAAGATATAATATGATTTGCGAAGTGTCATGTATTCCTCGTCTACACTTCAAATGAATGTGAATGCGACACTTCCTCACTAGGAAATAGCGTTTGCAGATGTCTACGTATCGTAGCAATAGAGTTCATATGATTCTTAAAACGCGATATCGCACCTCATTTCAATGTTTCATGGTAAGATATAACATGATTTGCGAAGTGTTATGTATTCCTCGTCTACACTTCAAATGAATGTGAATGCGATACTTCCTCGCTAGGAAATAGCGTATGCAGATGTCTACGTATCGTAGCAATAGCTTTCTAATGCTTCTTAAATCGCGATATCGCATCACATTTCTATGTTTCATGGTAAGATATAGTATGATTTGCGAAGTGTTATGTATTCCTCGTCTACACTTCAAATGAATGTAAATGCGACACTTCCTTGCAAGGAAATAGCGTTTGCAGTTGTCTACCTATCGTAGCAATAGTGTTCTAATGCTTCTTAAAACGAGATATCGCATCTCATTTCTATGTTTCATGGTAAGATATAATATGATTTGCGAAGTGTTATGTATTCCTCGTCTACACATCAAATGAATGTAAATGCGACACTTCTTTGCTAGGAAACAGCATCTGCAGATGTCTAGGTATCGTAGCAATAGCTTTCTAATGCTTCTTAAAACGCGATATCGCATCTCATTTCTATGTTTCATGGTAAGATATAATATGATTTGCGAAGTGTCATGTATTCCTAGTCTACACTTCAAATGAATGTGAATGCGACACTTCCTCGCTAGGAAATAGCGTTTGCAGATGTCTACGTATCGTAGCAATAGATTTCATATGATTCTTAAAACGCGATATCGCATCTCATTTCTATGTTTCATGGTAAGATATAATATGATTTGCGAAGTGTTATGTATTCCTCGTCTACACTTCAAATGAATGTAAATGCGACACTTCCTTGCAAGGAAATAGCGTTTGCAGATGTCTACCTATCGTAGCAATAGAGTTCTAATGCTTCTTAAAGCGCGATATCGCATCTCATTTCTATGTTTCATGGTAAGATATAATATGATTTGCGAACTGTTATGTATTCCTCGTCTACACTTCAAATGAATGTAAATGCGACACTTCCTTGCTAGGAAATAGCGTCTGCAGATGTCTAGGTATCGTAGCAATAGCTTTCTAATGCTTCTTAAAACGCGATATCGCATCTCATTTCCATGTTTCATGGTAAGATATAATATGATTTGCGAGGTGTTATGTATTCCTTGTCTGCACTTCAAATGAATGTAAATGCGACTCTTCATTGCAAGGAAATAGCGATTGCAGATGTCTACGTATCGTAGCAATAGATATGTAATGCTTCTTAAAACGCGATATCGCATCTCATTTCTATGTTTCATGGTAAGATATAACATGATTTGCGAAGTGTTATGTATTCCTCGTCTACACTTCAAATGAATGTGAATGCGATACTTCCTCACTAGGAAATAGCGCTTGCAGATGTCTACGTGTAGTAGCAATAGACATGTAATGCTTCTTAAAACGCGATATCGCATCTCATTTCTACGTTTCATGGTAAGATATAATATGAGTTGCGAAGTGTCATGTATTCCCCGACTACTATTCAAATGAGTGTAAATGCGACACTTCCTAGCAAGGAGATAGCGTTTGCAGATGTCTACGTATCGTAGCCATAGATTTCAAATGCTTCTTAAAACGCGATATCGCATCTCATTTCTATGTTTCATGGTAAGATATAATATGATTTGCGAAGAGTTATGTATTCCTCGCCTACACTTCAAATGAATGTAAATGCGACACTTCCTTGCAAAGAAATAGCGTTTGCAGATGTCTACGTTTCGTAGCAATAGATATGTAATGCTTCTTAAAACGCGATAACGCATCTCATTTCTATGTTTCATGGTAAGATATAATATGATTTGCGAAGTGTCATGTATTCCTCGTCTACACTTCAAATGAATGTAAATGCGACACTTCCTTGCTAGGAAATAGCGTCTGCAGATGTCTAGGTATCGTAGCAATACAGTTCTAATGCTTCTTATAACGCGATATCGCATCTCATTTCTATGTTTCTTGGTAAGGTGTAATATGATTTGCGAAGTGTTATGTATTCCACGTCTACACTTCAAATGGATGTAAATGCGACACTTCCTTGCAAGGAAGTAGCGATTGCAGATGTCTACGTATCGAAGCAATAGAGTTCTTATGATTCTTAAAACGCGATATCGCATCTCATTTCTATGTTTCATGGTAAGATATAATATGATTTGCGAAGTGTCATGTATTCCTCGTCTACACTTCAAATGAATGTGAATGCGACACTCCCTCGCTAGGAAATAGCGTTTGCAGATGTCTACGTATCGTAGCAATAAAGTTCATATGATACTTAAAACGCGATATCGCATCTCATTTCTATGTTTCATGGTAAGATATAACATGATTTGCGAAGTGTTATGTATTCCTCGTCTACACTTCAAATGAATGTGAATGCGATACTTCCTCGCTAGGAAATAGCGTATGCAGATGTCTACGTATCGTAGCAATAGCTTTCTAATGCTTCTTAAAACGCGACATCGCATCTCATTTCTATGTTTCATGGTAAGATATAATATGATTTGCGAAGTGCTACGTATTCCTCGTCTACACTTCAAATGAATGTAAATGCGACACTTCCTTGCAAAGAAATAGCGTTTGCAGATATCTACGTATCGTAGCAATAGGTATGTAATGCTTCTTAAAACGCGATATCGCATCACATTTCTACGTTTCATGGTAAGATATAATATGATTTGCGAAGTGTCATGTATTCCTCGTCTACTATTCAAATGAGTGTAAATGCGACACTTCCTAGCAAGGAAATAGCGTTTGCAGATGTCTGCGTATCGTAGCAATAGAGTTCTAATGCTTCTTATAACGCGATATCGCATCTCATTTCTATGTTTCATGGTAAGATGTAATATGATTTGCGAAGTGTTATGTATTCCTCGTCTACACTTCAAATGAATGTAAATGCGACACTTCCTTGCAAGGAAGTAGCGATTGCAGATGTCTACGTATCGAAGCAATAGAGTTCTTATGATTCTTAAAACGCGATATCGCATCTCATTTCTATGTTTCATGGTAAGATATAATATGGTTTGCGAAGTGTCATGTATTCCTCGTCTACACTTCAAATGAATGTGAATGCGACACTTCCTCGCTAGGAAATAGCGTTTGCAGATGTCTACGTATCGTAGCAATAGAGTTCATATGATTCTTAAAACGCGATATCGCATCTCATTTCTACGTTTCATGGTAAGATATAATATGAGTTGCGAAGTGTCATGTATTCCCCGTCTACTATTCAAATGAGTGTAAATGCGACACTTCCTAGCAAGGAGATAGCGTTTGCAGATGTCTACGTATCGTAGCCATAGATTTCAAATGCTTCTTAAAACGCGATATCGCATCTCATTTCTATGTTTCATGGTAAGATATAATATGATTTGCGAAGAGTTATGTATTCCTCGCCTACACTTCAAATGAATGTAAATGCGACACTTCCTTGCAAAGAAATAGCGTTTGCAGATGTCTACGTATAGTAGCAATAGATATGTAATGCTTCTTAAAACGCGATATCGCATCTCATTTCTGCGTTTCATGGTAAGATATAATATGATTTGCGAAGTGTCATGTATTCCTCGTCTACTATTCAAATGAGTGTAAATGCGACACTTTCTAGCAAGGAAATAGCGTTAGCAGATGTCTACGTATCGTAGCTATAGTTTTCTAATGCTTCTTAAAACGCGATATCGCATCTCATTTCTATGTTTCATGGTAAGATGTAATATCATTTGCGAAGTGTTATGTATTCCTCGTCTACACTTCAAATGAATGTAAATGCGACACTTCCTTGCAAGGAAGTAGCGATTGCAGATGTCTACGTATCGAAGCAATAGAGTTCTTATGATTCTTAAAACGCGATATCGCATCTCATTTCTATGTTTCATGGTAAGATATAACATGATTTGCGAAGTGTCATGTATTCCTCGTCTACACTTAAAATGAATGTAAATGCGACACTTCCTTGCTAGGAAATAGCGTCTGCAGACGTCTAGGTATCGTAGCAATAGAGTTCTAATGCTTCTTATAACGCGATATCGCATCTCATTTCTATGTTTCATGGTAAGATGTAATATGATTTGCGAAGTGTTATGTATTCCTCGTCTACACTTCAAATGAATGTGAATGCGATACTTCCTCACTAGGAAATAGCGCTTGCAGATGTCTACGTGTAGTAGCAATAGACATGTAATGCTTCTTAAAACGCGATATCGCATCTCATTTCTACGTTTCATGGTAAGATATAATATGATTTGCGAAGTGTCATGTATTCCTCGTCTACTATTCAAATGAGTGTAAATGCGACACTTCCTTGCTAGGAAATAGCGTCTGCAGATGTCTAGGTATCGTAGCAATAGAGTTATAATGCTTCTTATAACGCGATATCGCATCTCATTTCTATGTTTCATGGTAAGATGTAATATGATTTGCGATGTGTTATGTATTCCTCGTCTACACTTCAAATGAATGTAAATGCGACACTTCCTTGCAAGGAAGTAGCGATTGCAGATGTCTAGGTATCGTAGCAATAGAGTTCTAATGCTTCTTATAACGCGATATCGCATCTGATTTCTATGTTTCATGGTAAGATGTAATATGATTTGCGAAGTGTTATGTATTCCTCGTCTACACTTCAAATGAATGTAAATGCGACACTTCCTTGCAAGGAAGTAGCGATTGCAGATGTCTACGTATCGAAGCAATAGAGTTCTAATGCTTCTTGAAACGCGATATCGCATCTCATTTCTATGTTTCATGGTAAGATATAACATGATTTGCGAAGTGTCATGTATTCCTCGTCTACACTTCAAATGAATGTAAATGCGACACTTCCTTGCTAGGAAATAGCGTCTGCAGATGTCTAGGTATCGTAGCAATAGAGTTCTAATGCTTCTCATAACGCGATATCGCATCTCATTTCTACGTTTCATGGTAAGATGTAATATGATTTGCGAAGTGTTATGTATTCCTCGTCCACACTTCAAATGAATGTAAATGCGACACTTCCTTGCAAGGAAGTAGCGATTGCAGATGTCTACGTATCGAAGCAATGGAGTTCTTATGATTCTTAAAACGCGATATCGCATCTCATTTCTATGTTTCATGTTAAGATATAATATGGTTTGCGAAGTGTCATGTATTCCTAGTCTACACTTCAAATGAATGTGAATGCGACACTTCCTCGCTAGGAAATAGCGTTTGCAGATGTCTACGTATCGTAGCAATAGAGTTCATATGATTCTTAAAACGCGATATCGCATCTCATTTTTATGTTTCATGGTAAGATATAACATGATTTGCGAAGTGTTATGTATTCCTCGTCTACACGTCAAATGAATGTGAATGCGATACTTCCTCACTAGAAAATAGCGTTTGCAGATGTCTACGTATCGTAGCAATAGCTTTCTAATGCTTCTTAAAACGCGATATCGCATCACATTTCTATGTTTCATGGAAAGATATAATATGATTTGCGAAGTGTTATGCATTCCTCGTCTACGATTCAAATGAATGTAAATGCGACACTTACTTGCAAGGAAATAGCGTTTGCAGATGTCTACGTATCGTAGCAATAGAGTTCTTATGATTCTTAAAACGCGATATCGCATCTCATTTCTATGTTTCATGGCAAGATATAATATGATTTGCGAAGTGTCATGTATTCCTCGTCTACACTTCAAATGAATGTGAATGCGACACTTCCTCGCTAGGAAATAGCGTTTGCAGATGTCTACGTATCGTAGCAAAAGAGTTCATATGATTCTTAAAACGCGATATCGCATCTCATTTCCATGTTTCATGGTAAGATATAATATGATTTGCGAGGTGTTATGTATTCCTTGTCTGCACTTCAAATGAATGTAAATGCAACTCTTCATTGCAAGGAAATAGCGATTGCAGATGTCTACGTATCGTAGCAATAGATATGTAATGCTTCTTAAAACGCGATATCGCATCTCATTTCTATGTTTCATGGTAAGATATAACATGATTTGCGAAGTGCCATGTATTCCTCGTCTACACTTCAAATGAATGTAAATGCGACACTTCCTTGCTAGGAAATAGCGTCTGCAGATGTCTAGGTATCGTAGCAATACAGTTCTAATGCTTCTTATAACGCGATATCGCATCTCATTTCTATGTTTCATGGTAAGGTGTAATATGATTTGCGAAGTGTTATGTATTCCACGTCTACACTTCAAATGGATGTAAATGCGACACTTCCTTGCAAGGAAGTAGCGATTGCAGATGTCTACGTATCGAAGCAATAGAGTTCTTATGATTCTTAAAACGCGATATCGCATCTCATTTCTATGTTTCATGGTAAGATATAATATGATTTGCGAAGTGTCATGTATTCCTCGTCTACACTTCAAATGAATGTGAATGCGACACTTCCTTGCAAGGAAGTAGCGATTGCAGATGTCTACGTATCGAAGCAATAGAGTTCTAATGCTTCTTGAAACGCGATATCGCATCTCATTTCTATGTTTCATGGTAAGATGTAATATGATTTGCTAAGTGTTATGTATTCCTCGTCTACACTTCAAATGAATGTAAATGCGACACTTCCTTGCAAGGAAATAGCGTTTGCATATGTCTACGTATCGTAGCAATAGAGTTC
Organism: Xylocopa sonorina; assembly: GCF_050948175.1. Classification (NCBI taxonomy): domain Eukaryota; kingdom Metazoa; phylum Arthropoda; class Insecta; order Hymenoptera; family Apidae; genus Xylocopa; species Xylocopa sonorina. Next base: position 50,808 of record NW_027490630.1, on the reverse strand, counting down.
TTATGATTCTTAAAACGCGATATCGCATCTCATTTCTATGTTTCATGGTAAGATATAATATGATTTGCGAAGTGTCATGTATTCCTTGTCTACACTTCAAATGAATGTGAATGCGACACTTGCTCGCTAGGAAATAGCGTTTGCAGATGTCTACGTATCGTAGCAATAGAGTTCATATGATTCTTAAAACGCGATATCGCATCTCATTTCTATGTTTCATGGTAAGATATAACATGATTTGCGAAGTGTCATGTATTCCTCGTCTACACTTCAAATGAATGTAAATGCGACACTTCCTTCCTAGGATATAGCGTCTGCAGATGTTTAGGTATCGTAGCAATAGAGTTCTAATGCTTCTTATAACGCGATATCGCATCTCATTTCCATGTTTCATGGTAAGATATAATATGATTTGCGAAGTGTTATGTATTCCTCGTCTACACTTCAAATGAATGTAAATGCGACACTTCCTTGCAAGGAAGTAGCGATTGCAGATGTCTACGTATCGAAGCAATAGAGTTCTTATGACTCTTAAAACGCGATATCGCATCTCATTTCTATGTTTCATGGTAAGATATAATTTGGTTTGCGAAGTGTCATGTATTCCTCGTCTACACTTCAATTGAATGTGAATGCGACACTTCCTCGCTAGGAAATAGCGTTTGCAGATGTCTACGTATCGTAGCAATAGAGTTCATATGATTCTTAAAACGCGATATCGCATCTCATTTCTATGTTTCATGGTAAGATATAACATGATTTGCGAAGTGTTACGTATTCCTCGTCTACACTTCAAATGAATGTGAATGCGATACTTCCTCACTAGAAAATAGCGTTTGCAGATGTCTACGTATCGTAGCAATAGATTTCTAATGCTTCTTAAAACGCGATATCGCATCTCATTTCTATATTTCATGGTAAGATATAATATGATTTGCGAAGTGTTATGCATTCCTCGTCTACGATTCAAATGAATGTAAATGCGACACTTCCTTGCAAGGAAATAGCGTTTGCAGATGTCTATGTATCGTAGCAATAGGGTTCTTATGATTCTTAAAACGCGATATCGCATCTCATTTCTATGTTTCATGGTAAGATATAATATGATTTGCGAAGTGTCATGTATTCCTCGTCTACACTTCAAATGAATGTGAATGCGACACTTCCTCGCTAGGAAATAGCGTTTGCAGATGTCTACGCATCGTAGCAATAGAGTTCATATGATTCTTAAAACGCGATATCGCATCTCATTCCTATGTATCATGGTAAGATATAATATGATTTGCGAAGTGTCATGTATTCCTCGTCTACACTTCAAATGAATGTAAATGCGACACTTCCTTGCTAGGAAATAGCGTCCGCAGATGTCTAGGTATCGTAGCAATAGAGTTCATATGATTCTTAAAACGCGATATCGCATCTCATTTCTATGTTTCATGGTAAGATGTAATATGATTTGCGAAGTGTTATGTATTCCTCCTCTACACTTCAAATGAATGTAAATGCGACACTTCCTTGCAAGGAAGTAGCGATTGCAGATGTCTACGTATCGAAGCAATAGAGTTCTTATGATTCTTAAAACGCGATATCGCATCTCATTTCTATGTTTCATGGTAAGATATAATATGGTTTGCGAAGTGTGATGTATTCCTCGTCAACACTTCAAATGAATGTAAATGCGACACTTCCTTGCTAGGAAATAGCGTCTGCAGATGTCTAGGTATCGTAGCAATAGAGTTCTAATGCTTCTTGAAACGCGATAACGCATCTCATTTCTATGTTTCATGGTAAGATGTAATATGATTTGCTAAGTGTTATGTATTCCTCGTCTACACTTCAAATGTATGTAAATGCGACACTTCCTTGCAAGGAAGTAGCGATTGCAGATGTTTACGTATCGAAGCAATGGAGTTCAAATGCTTCTTAAAACGAGATATTGCATCTCATATCTATGTTTCATGATGAGATATAATATACATTGCGAAGTGTTATGCATTCCTCGTCTACGATTCAAATGAATGTAAATGCGACACTTCCTTGCTAGGAAATAGCGTTTGCAGATGTTTACCTATCAAAGCAATAGAGTTCTAATGCTTCTTAAAACGCGATATCGCATCTCATTTCTATGTTTCATGGTAAGATATAATATGATTTGCGAAGTGTTATGTATTCCTTGTCTGCACTTCAAATGAATGTAAATGAGACACTTCCTTGCAAGGAAATAGCGTTTGCAGAGGTCTACGTATCGTAGCAATAGAGTTCTCATGATTCTTAAAACGCAATATCGCATCTCATTTCTATGTTTCATGGTAAGATATAATATGATTTGCGAAGTGTTATGTATTCCTCGTCTACGATTCAAATGAATGTAAATGCGACACTTCCTTGCAAGGATATAGCGTTTGCAGATGTCTACGTATCGTAGCAATAGAGTTCATATGATTCTTAAAACGCGATATCGCATCCCATTTCTATGTTTCATGGTAAGATATAACATGATTTGCGAAGTGTTATGTATTCCTCGTCAACACTTCAAATGAATGTGAATGCGATACTTCCTCGCTAGGAAATAGCGTTTGCAGATGTCTACGTATCGTAGCAATAGCTTTCTAATGCTTCTTAAAACGCAATATCGCATCTCATTTCTACGTTTCATGATAAGATATAATATGATTTGCGATGTGTTATGTATACCTCGTCTACACATCAAATGAATGTAAATGCGACACTTCCTCGCTAGGAAATAGCGTTTGCAGATGTCTACGTATCGTAGCAATAGATTTCTAATGCTTCTTAAAACGCGATATCGCATCTCATTTCTATATTTCATGGTAAGATATAATATGAGTTGCGAAGTGTTATGCATTCCTCGTCTACGATTCAAATGAATGTAAATGCGACACTTCCTTGCAAGGAAATAGCGTTTGCAGATGTCTATGTATCGTAGCAATAGGGTTCTTATGATTCTTAAAACGCGATATCGCATCTCATTTCTATGTTTCATGGTAAGATATAATATGATTTGCGAAGTGTCATGTATTCCTCGTCTACACTTCAAATGAATGTGAATGCGACACTTCCTCGCTAGGAAATAGCGTTTGCAGATGTCTACGTATCGTAGCAATAGCTTTCTAATGCTTCTTAAAACGCAATATCGCATCTCATTTCTACGTTTCATGATAAGATATAATATGATTTGCGATGTGTTATGTATTCCTCGTCTACACTTCAAATGAATGTGAATGCGACACTTCCTCGCTAGGAAATAGCGTTTGCAGATGTCTACGTATCGTAGCAATAGATTTATAATGCTTCTTAAAACGCGATATCGCATCTCATTTCTATATTTCATGGTAAGATATAATATGATTCGCGAAGTGTTATGCATTCCTCGTCTACGATTCAAATGAATGTAAATGCGACACTTCCTTGCAAGGAAATAGCGTTTGCAGATGTCTATGTATCGTAGCAATAGGGTTCTTATGATTCTTAAAACGCGATATCGCATCTCATTTCTATGTTTCATGGTAAGATATAATATGATTTGCGAAGTGTCATGTATTCCTCGTCTACACTTCAAATGAATGTGAATGCGACACTTCCTCGCTAGGAAATAGCGTTTGCAGATGTCTACGCATCGTAGCAATAGAGTTCATATGATTCTTAAAACGCGATATCGCATCTCATTCCTATGTATCATGGTAAGATATAATATGATTTGCGAAGTGTCATGTATTCCTCGTCTACACTTCAAATGAATGTAAATGCGACACTTCCTTGCTAGGAAATAGCGTCCGCAGATGTCTAGGTATCGTAGCAATAGAGTTCTAATGCTTCTTAAAACGCGATATCGCATCTCATTTCTATGTTTCATGGTAAGATGTAATATGATTTGCGAAGTGTTATGTATTCCTCGTCTACACTTCAAATGAATGTAAATGCGACACTTCCTTGCTAGGAAATAGCGTCTGCAGATGTCTAGGTATCGTAGCAATAGAGTTCTAATGCTTCTTGAAACGCGATATCGCATCTCATTTCTATGTTTCATGGTAAGATGTAATGTGATTTGCGAAGTGTTATGTATTCCTCGTCTACACTTCAAATGAATGTAAATGCGACACTTCCTTTCAAGGAAGTAGCGATAGCAGATGTCTACGTATCGAAGCAATAGAGTTCAAATGCTTCTTAAAACGAGATATTGCATCTCATATCTATGTTTCATGATAAGATATAATATACATTGCGAAGTGTTATGCATTCCTCGTCTACGATTCAAATGAATGTAAATGCGACACTTCCTTGCAAGGAAATAGCGTTTGCAGATGTCTACGTATCGTAGCAATAGAGTTTATGTGATCCTTAAAACGCGATATCGCATCTCATTTCTATGTTTCATGGTAAGATATAATATGATTTGCGAAGTGTCATGTATTCCTCGTCTACACTTCAAATGAATGTGAATGCGACACTTCCTCGCTAGGAAATAGCGTTTGCAGATGTCTACGTATCGTAGCAATAGAGTTCATATGATCCTTAAAACGCGATATCGCATCTCATTCCTATGTTTCATGGTAAGATATAATATGATGTGCGAAGTGTCATGTATTCCTCGTCTACACTTCAAATGAATGTAAATGCGACACTTCCTTGCTAGGAAATAGCGTCTGCAGATGTCTAGGTATCGTAGCAATAGAGTTCATGTGATTCTTAAAACGCGATATCGCATCTCATTTCTATGTTTCATGGTAAGATATAATACGATTTGCGAAGTGTCATGTATTCCTCGTCTACACTTCAAATGAATGTAAATGCGACACTTCCCTGCTAGGAGATAGCGTCTGCTGATGTCTAGGTATCGTAGCAATAGAGTTCTAATGCTTCTTAAAACGCGATATCGCATCTCATTTCTATGTTTCATGGTAAGATGTAATATGATTTGCGAAGTGTTATGTATTCCTCGTCTACACTTCAAATGAATGTAAATGCGACACTTCCTTGCTAGGAAATAGCGTCTGCAGATGTCTAGGTATCGTAGCAATAGAGTTCTAATGCTTCTTGAAACGCGATATCGCATCTCATTTCTATGTTTCATGGTAAGATGTAATGTGATTTGCGAAGTGTTATGTATTCCTCGTCTACACTTCAAATGAATGTAAATGCGACACTTCCTTTCAAGGAAGTAGCGATTGCAGATGTCTACGTATCGAAGCAATAGAGTTCAAATGCTTCTTAAAACGAGATATTGCATCTCATATCTATGTTTCATGATAAGATATAATATACATTGCGAAGTGTTATGCATTCCTCGTCTACGATTCAAATGAATGTAAATGCGGCACTTCCTTGCAAGGAAATAGCGTTTGCAGATATCTACGTATCGTAGCATTAGAGTTCATGTGATTCTTAAAACGCGATATCGCATCTCATTTCTATGTTTCATGGTAAGATATAATATGATTTGCGAAGTGTCATGTATTCCTCGTCTACACTTCAAATGAATGTGAATGCGACACTTCCTCGCTAGGAAATAGCGTTTGCAGATGTCTACGTATCGTAGCAATAGAGTTCATATGATCCTTAAAACGCGATATCGCATCTCATTCCTATGTTTCATGGTAAGATATAATATGATTTGCGAAGTGTCATGTATTCCTCGTCCACACTTCAAATGAATGTAAATGCGACACTTCCTTGCTAGGAAATAGCGTCTGCAGATGTCTAGGTATCGTAGCAATAGAGTTCTAATGCTTCTTGAAACGCGATATCGCATCTCATTTCTATGTTTCATGGTAAGATGTAATGTGATTTGCGAAGTGTTATGTATTCCTCGTCTACACTTCAAATGAATGTAAATGCGACACTTCCTTTCAAGGAAGTAGCGATTGCAGATGTCTACGTATCGAAGCAATAGAGTTCAAATGCTTCTTAAAACGAGATATTGCATCTCATATCTATGTTTCATGATAAGATATAATATACATTGCGAAGTGTTATGCATTCCTCGTCTACGATTCAAATGAATGTAAATGCGACACTTCCTTGCAAGGAAATAGCGTTTGCAGATATCTACGTATCGTAGCATTAGAGTTCATGTGATTCTTAAAACGCGATATCGCATCTCATTTCTATGTTTCATGGTAAGATATAATATGATTCGCGAAGTGTCATGTATTCCTCGTCTACACTTCAAATGAATGTGAATGCGACACTTCCTCGCTAGGAAATAGCGTTTGCAGATGTCTACGTATCGTAGCAATAGAGTTCATATGATCCTTAAAACGCGATATCGCATCTCATTCCTATGTTTCATGGTAAGATATAATATGATTTGCGAAGTGTCATGTATTCCTCGTCCACACTTCAAATGAATGTAAATGCGACACTTCCTTGCTAGGAAATAGCGTCTGCAAATGTCTAGGTATCGTAGCAATAGAGTTCATGTGATGCTTAAAACGCGATATCGCATCTCATTTCTATGTTTCATGGTAAGACATAATACGATTTGCGAAGTGTCATGTATTCCTCGTCTACACTTAAAATGAATGTAAATGCGACACTTCTCTGCTAGGAAATAGCGTCTGCATATGTCTAGGTATCGTAGGAATAGAATTCTAATGCTTCTTAAAACGCGATATCGCATCTCATTTCTATGTTTCATGGTAAGATGTAATATGGTTTGCGAAGTGTTATGTATTCCTCGTCTACACCTCAAATGAATGTAAATGCGACACTTCCTTGCTAGGAAATAGCGTCTGCAGATGTCTAGGTATCGTAGCAATAGTGTTCTAATGCTTCTTGAAACGCGATATCGCATCTCATTTCTACGTTTCATGGTAAGATGTAATATGATTTGCGAAGTGTTATGTATTCATCGTCTACACTTCAAATGAATCTAAATGCGACACTTCCTTGCAAGGAAGTAGCGATTGCAGATGTCTACGTATCGAAGCAATAGAGTTCAAATGCTTCTTAAAACGAGATATTGCATCTCATACCTGTGTTTCATGATAAGAAATAATATACATTGCGAAGTGTTATGCATTCCTCGTCTACGATTCAAATGAATGTAAAAGCGACACTTCCTTGCTAGGAAATAGCGTCTGCAGATGTCTAGGTATCGTAGCAATAGAGTTCTAATGCTTCTTAAAACGAGATATTGCATCTCATATTTATGTTTCATGATAAGATATAATATACATTGCGAAGTGTTATGCATTCCTCGACTACGATTCAAGTGAATGTAAATGCGACACTTCCTTGCAAGGAAATAGCGTTTGCAGATGTCTACGTATCGTAGCAATAGAGTTCTTATGATTCTTAAAACGCGATATCGCATCTCATTTCTATGTTTCATGGTAAGATATAATATGATTTGCGGAGTGTCATGTATTCCTCGTCTACACTTCAAATGAATGTAAATGCGACACTTCCTTGAAAGGAAATGGCGATTGCAGATGTCTAAGTATCGAAGCAATATAGTTCAAATGCTTCTTAAAACGAGATATTGCATCTCATATCTATGTTTCATGATAAGATATAATATACATTGCGAAGTGTTATGCATTCCTCGTCTACGATTCAAATGAATGTAAATGCGACACTTCCTTGCAAGGAAATAGCGTTTGCAGATGTCTACGTATCGTAGCAATAGAGTTCATATGATTCTTAAAACGCGATATCGCATCTCATTTCTATGTTTCATGGTAAGATATAATATGATTTGCGAAGTGTCATGTATTCCTCGTCTACACTTCAAATGAATGTAAATGCAACACTTCCTTGCAAGGACATAGCGTTTGCAGATATTTACCTATCAAAGCAATAGAGTTCTAATGCTTCTTAAAACGCGATATCGCATCTAGTTTCTATGTTTCATGGTAAGATATAATATGATTTACGAAGTGTCATGTATTCCTCGTCTACACTTCAAATGAATGTGAATGCGACACTTCCTCGCTAGGAAATAGCATTTGCAGATGTCTACGTATCGTAGCAATAGAGATTAGATGATTCTTAAAACGCGATATCGCATCTCATTTCTATGTTTCATGGTAAGATATAACATGATTTGCGAAGTGTTATGTATTCCTCGTATACACTTCAAATGAATGTGAATGCGATACTTCCTCGCTTGGAAATAGCGTTTGCAGATGTCTAGGTATCGTAGCAATAGAGTTCTAATGCTTCTTAAAACGCGATATCGCATCTCATTTCTATGTTTCATGGTAAGATGTAATATGATTTGCGAAGTGTTATGTATTCCTCGTCTACACTTCAAATGAATGTAAATATGACACTTCCTTGAAAGGAAGTAGCGATTGCAGATGTCTACGTATCGAAGCAGTAGAGTTCAAATGCTTCTTAAAACGAAATATTGCATCTCATATCTATGTTTCATGATAAGATATAATATACATTGCGAAGTGTTATGCATTCCTCGTCTACGATTCAAATGAATGTAAATGCGACACTTCCTTGCAAGGAAATAGCGTTTGCAGATGTCTGCGTATCGTAGCAATGGAGTTCATATGATTCTTAAAACGCGATATCGCATCTCAATTCTATGTTTCATGGTAAGATATAATATGATTTGCGAAGTGTCATGTAATCCTCGTCTACACTTCAAATGAATGTGAATGCGACACTTCCTCGCTAGGAAATAGCGTTTGCAGATGTCTACGTATCGTAGCAATAGAGTTCATATGATCCTTAAAACGCGATATCGCATCTCATTCCTATGTTTCATGGTAAGATATAATATGATGTGCGAAGTGTCATGTATTCCTCGTCTACACTTCAAATGAATGTAAATGCGACACTTCCTTGCTAGGAAATAGCGTCTGCAGATGTCTAGGTATCGTAGCAATAGAGTTCTAATGCTTCTTGAAACGCGATATCGCATCTCATTTCTATGTTTCATGGTAAGATGTAATGTGATTTGCGAAGTGTTATGTATTCCTCGTCTACACTTCAAATGAATGCAAATGCGACACTTCCTTTCAAGGAAGTAGCGATTGCAGATGTCTACGTATCGAAGCAATAGATTTCAAATGCTTCTTAAAACGAGATATTGCATCTCATATCTATGTTTCATGATAAGATATAATATACATTGCGAAGTGTTATGCATTCCTCGTCTACGATTCAAATGAATGTAAATGCGACACTTCCTTGCAAGGAAATAGCGTTTGCAGATGTCTACGTATCGTAGCAATAGAGTTCATATGATTCTTAAAACGCGATATCGCATCTCATTTCTATGTTTCATGGTAAGATATAATATGATTTGCGAAGTGTCATGTATTCCTCGTCTACACTTCAAATGAATGTAAATGCAACACTTCCTTGCAAGGACATAGCGTTTGCAGATATTTACCTATCAAAGCAATAGAGTTCTAATGCTTCTTAAAACGCGATATCGCATCTAGTTTCTATGTTTCATGGTAAGATATAATATGATTTACGAAGTGTCATGTATTCCTCGTCTACACTTCAAATGAATGTGAATGCGACACTTCCTCGCTAGGAAATAGCGTTTGCAGATGTCTACGTATCGTAGCAATAGAGTTCATATGATCCTTAAAACGCGATATCGCATCTCATTCCTATGTTTCATGGTAAGATATAATATGATGTGCGAAGTGTCATGTATTCCTCGTCTACACTTCAAATGAATGTAAATGCGACACTTCCTTGCTAGGAAATAGCGTCTGCAGATGTCTAGGTATCGTAGCAATAGAGTTCTAATGCTTCTTGAAACGCGATATCGCATCTCATTTCTATGTTTCATGGTAAGATGTAATGTGATTTGCGAAGTGTTATGTATTCCTCGTCTACACTTCAAATGAATGCAAATGCGACACTTCCTTTCAAGGAAGTAGCGATTGCAGATGTCTACGTATCGAAGCAATAGATTTCAAATGCTTCTTAAAACGAGATATTGCATCTCATATCTATGTTTCATGATAAGATATAATATACATTGCGAAGTGTTATGCATTCCTCGTCTACGATTCAAATGAATGTAAATGCGACACTTCCTTGCAAGGAAATAGCGTTTGCAGATGTCTACGTATCGTAGCAATAGAGTTCATATGATTCTTAAAACGCGATATCGCATCTCATTTCTATGTTTCATGGTAAGATATAATATGATTTGCGAAGTGTCATGTATTCCTCGTCTACACTTCAAATGAATGTAAATGCAACACTTCCTTGCAAGGACATAGCGTTTGCAGATATTTACCTATCAAAGCAATAGAGTTCTAATGCTTCTTAAAACGCGATATCGCATCTAGTTTCTATGTTTCATGGTAAGATATAATATGATTTACGAAGTGTCATGTATTCCTCGTCTACACTTCAAATGAATGTGAATGCGACACTTCCTCGCTAGGAAATAGCATTTGCAGATGTCTACGTATCGTAGCAATAGAGATTAGATGATTCTTAAAACGCGATATCGCATCTCATTTCTATGTTTCATGGTAAGATATAACATGATTTGCGAAGTGTTATGTATTCCTCGTATACACTTCAAATGAATGTGAATGCGATACTTCCTCGCTTGGAAATAGCGTTTGCAGATGTCTAGGTATCGTAGCAATAGAGTTCTAATGCTTCTTAAAACGCGATATCGCATCTCATTTCTATGTTTCATGGTAAGATGTAATATGATTTGCGAAGTGTTATGTATTCCTCGTCTACACTTCAAATGAATGTAAATATGACACTTCCTTGAAAGGAAGTAGCGATTGCAGATGTCTACGTATCGAAGCAGTAGAGTTCAAATGCTTCTTAAAACGAAATATTGCATCTCATATCTATGTTTCATGATAAGATATAATATACATTGCGAAGTGTTATGCATTCCTCGTCTACGATTCAAATGAATGTAAATGCGACACTTCCTTGCAAGGAAATAGCGTTTGCAGATGTCTGCGTATCGTAGCAATGGAGTTCATATGATTCTTAAAACGCGATATCGCATCTCAATTCTATGTTTCATGGTAAGATATAATATGATTTGCGAAGTGTCATGTAATCCTCGTCTACACTTCAAATGAATGTGAATGCGACACTTCCTCGCTAGGAAATAGCGTTTGCAGATGTCTACGTATCGTAGCAATAGAGTTCATATGATCCTTAAAACGCGATATCGCATCTCATTCCTATGTTTCATGGTAAGATATAATATGATGTGCGAAGTGTCATGTATTCCTCGTCTACACTTCAAATGAATGTAAATGCGACACTTCCTTGCTAGGAAATAGCGTCTGCAGATGTCTAGGTATCGTAGCAATAGAGTTCTAATGCTTCTTGAAACGCGATATCGCATCTCATTTCTATGTTTCATGGTAAGATGTAATGTGATTTGCGAAGTGTTATGTATTCCTCGTCTACACTTCAAATGAATGCAAATGCGACACTTCCTTTCAAGGAAGTAGCGATTGCAGATGTCTACGTATCGAAGCAATAGATTTCAAATGCTTCTTAAAACGAGATATTGCATCTCATATCTATGTTTCATGATAAGATATAATATACATTGCGAAGTGTTATGCATTCCTCGTCTACGATTCAAATGAATGTAAATGCGACACTTCCTTGCAAGGAAATAGCGATTGCAGATGTCTGCGTATCGTAGCAATGGAGTTCATATGATTCTTAAAACGCGATATCGCATCTCAATTCTATGTTTCATGGTAAGATATAATATGATTTGCGAAGTGTCATGTATTCCTCGTCTACACTTCAAATGAATGTGAATGCGACACTTCCTCGCTAGGAAATAGCGTTTGCAGATGTCTACGTATCGTAGCAATAGAGTTCATATGATCCTTAAAACGCGATATCGCATCTCATTCCTATGTTTCATGGTAAGATATAATATGATGTGCGAAGTGTCATGTATTCCTCGTCTACACTTCAAATGAATGTAAATGCGACACTTCCTTGCTAGGAAATAGCGTCTGCAGATGTCTAGGTATCGTAGCAATAGAGTTCATGTGATTCTTAAAACGCGATATCGCATCTCATTTCTATGTTTCATGGTAAGATATAATACGATTTGCGAAGTGTCATGTATTCCTCGTCTACACTTCAAATGAATGTAAATGCGACACTTCCCTGCTAGGAGATAGCGTCTGCTGATGTCTAGGTATCGTAGCAATAGAGTTCTAATGCTTCATAAAACGCGATATCGCATCTCATTTCTATGTTTCATGGTAAGATGTAATATGATTTGCGAAGTGTTATGTATTCCTCGTCTACACTTCAAATGAATGTAAATGCGACACTTCCTTCCTAGGATATAGCGTCTGCAGATGTTTAGGTATCGTAGCAATAGAGTTCTAATGCTTCTTATAACGCGATATCGCATCTCATTTCCATGTTTCATGGTAAGATCTAATATGATTTGCGAAGTGTTATGTATTCCTCGTCTACACTTCAAATGAATGTAAATGCGACACTTCCTTGCAAGGAAGTAGCGATTGCAGATGTCTACGTATCGAAGCAATAGAGTTCTTATGACTCTTAAAACGCGATATCGCATCTCATTTCTATGTTTCATGGTAAGATATAATTTGGTTTGCGAAGTGTCATGTATTCCTCGTCTACACTTCAATTGAATGTGAATGCGACACTTCCTCGCTAGGAAATAGCGTTTGCAGATGTCTACGTATCGTAGCAATAGAGTTCATATGATTCTTAAAACGCGATATCGCATCTCATTTCTATGTTTCATGGTAAGATATAACATGATTTGCGAAGTGTTACGTATTCCTCGACTACACTTCAAATGAATGTGAATGCGATACTTCCTCACTAGAAAATAGCGTTTGCAGATGTCTACGTATCGTAGCAATAGATTTCTAATGCTTCTTAAAACGCGATATCGCATCTCATTTCTATATTTCATGGTAAGATATAATATGATTTGCGAAGTGTTATGCATTCCTCGTCTACGATTCAAATGAATGTAAATGCGACACTTCCTTGCAAGGAAATAGCGTTTGCAGATGTCTATGTATCGTAGCAATAGGGTTCTTATGATTCTTAAAACGCGATATCGCATCTCATTTCTATGTTTCATGGTAAGATATAATATGATTTGCGAAGTGTCATGTATTCCTCGTCTACACTTCAAGTGAATGTGAATGCGACACTTCCTCGCTAGGAAATAGCGTTTGCAGATGTCTACGCATCGTAGCAATAGAGTTCATATGATTCTTAAAACGCGATATCGCATCTCATTCCTATGTATCATGGTAAGATATAATATGATTTGCGAAGTGTCATGTATTCCTCGTCTACACTTCAAATGAATGTAAATGCGACACTTCCTTGCTAGGAAATAGCGTCCGCAGATGTCTAGGTATCGTAGCAATAGAGTTCATATGATTCTTAAAACGCGATATCGCATCTCATTTCTATGTTTCATGGTAAGATGTAATATGATTTGCGAAGTGTTATGTATTCCTCCTCTACACTTCAAATGAATGTAAATGCGACACTTCCTTGCAAGGAAGTAGCGATTGCAGATGTCTACGTATCGAAGCAATAGAGTTCTTATGATTCTTAAAACGCGATATCGCATCTCATTTCTATGTTTCATGGTAAGATATAATATGGTTTGCGAAGTGTGATGTATTCCTCGTCAACACTTCAAATGAATGTAAATGCGACACTTCCTTGCTAGGAAATAGCGTCTGCAGATGTCTAGGTATCGTAGCAATAGAGTTCTAATGCTTCTTGAAACGCGATAACGCATCTCATTTCTATGTTTCATGGTAAGATGTAATATGATTTGCTAAGTGTTATGTATTCCTCGTCTACACTTCAAATGTATGTAAATGCGACACTTCCTTGCAAGGAAGTAGCGATTGCAGATGTTTACGTATCGAAGCAATGGAGTTCAAATGCTTCTTAAAACGAGATATTGCATCTCATATCTATGTTTCATGATGAGATATAATATACATTGCGAAGTGTTATGCATTCCTCGTCTACGATTCAAATGAATGTAAATGCGACACTTCCTTGCTAGGAAATAGCGTTTGCAGATGTTTACCTATCAAAGCAATAGAGTTCTAATGCTTCTTAAAACGCGATATCGCATCTCATTTCTATGTTTCATGGTAAGATATAATATGATTTGCGAAGTGTTATGTATTCCTTGTCTGCACTTCAAATGAATGTAAATGAGACACTTCCTTGCAAGGAAATAGCGTTTGCAGAGGTCTACGTATCGTAGCAATAGAGTTCTCATGATTCTTAAAACGCAATATCGCATCTCATTTCTATGTTTCATGGTAAGATATAATATGATTTGCGAAGTGTTATGTATTCCTCGTCTACGATTCAAATGAATGTAAATGCGACACTTCCTTGCAAGGATATAGCGTTTGCAGATGTCTACGTATCGTAGCAATAGAGTTCATATGATTCTTAAAACGCGATATCGCATCCCATTTCTATGTTTCATGGTAAGATATAACATGATTTGCGAAGTGTTATGTATTCCTCGTCAACACTTCAAATGAATGTGAATGCGATACTTCCTCGCTAGGAAATAGCGTTTGCAGATGTCTACGTATCGTAGCAATAGCTTTCTAATGCTTCTTAAAACGCAATATCGCATCTCATTTCTACGTTTCATGATAAGATATAATATGATTTGCGATGTGTTATGTATACCTCGTCTACACTTCAAATGAATGTAAATGCGACACTTCCTCGCTAGGAAATAGCGTTTGCAGATGTCTACGTATCGTAGCAATAGATTTCTAATGCTTCTTAAAACGCGATATCGCATCTCATTTCTATATTTCATGGTAAGATATAATATGAGTTGCGAAGTGTTATGCATTCCTCGTCTACGATTCAAATGAATGTAAATGCGACACTTCCTTGCAAGGAAATAGCGTTTGCAGATGTCTATGTATCGTAGCAATAGGGTTCTTATGATTCTTAAAACGCGATATCGCATCTCATTTCTATGTTTCATGGTAAGATATAATATGATTTGCGAAGTGTCATGTATTCCTCGTCTACACTTCAAATGAATGTGAATGCGACACTTCCTCGCTAGGAAATAGCGTTTGCAGATGTCTACGTATCGTAGCAATAGCTTTCTAATGCTTCTTAAAACGCAATATCGCATCTCATTTCTACGTTTCATGATAAGATATAATATGATTTGCGATGTGTTATGTATTCCTCGTCTACACTTCAAATGAATGTGAATGCGACACTTCCTCGCTAGGAAATAGCGTTTGCAGATGTCTACGTATCGTAGCAATAGATTTATAATGCTTCTTAAAACGCGATATCGCATCTCATTTCTATATTTCATGGTAAGATATAATATGATTTGCGAAGTGTTATGCATTCCTCGTCTACGATTCAAATGAATGTAAATGCGACACTTCCTTGCAAGGAAATAGCGTTTGCAGATGTCTATGTATCGTAGCAATAGGGTTCTTATGATTCTTAAAACGCGATATCGCATCTCATTTCTATGTTTCATGGTAAGATATAATACGATTTGCGAAGTGTCATGTATTCCTCGTCTACACTTCAAATGAATGTAAATGCGACACTTCCCTGCTAGGAGATAGCGTCTGCTGATGTCTAGGTATCGTAGCAATAGAGTTCTAATGCTTCTTGAAACGCGATATCGCATCTCATTTCTATGTTTCATGGTAAGATGTAATGTGATTTGCGAAGTGTTATGTATTCCTCGTCTACACTTCAAATGAATGTAAATGCGACACTTCCTTTCAAGGAAGTAGCGATAGCAGATGTCTACGTATCGAAGCAATAGAGTTCAAATGCTTCTTAAAACGAGATATTGCATCTCATATCTATGTTTCATGATAAGATATAATATACATTGCGAAGTGTTATGCATTCCTCGTCTACGATTCAAATGAATGTAAATGCGACACTTCCTTGCAAGGAAATAGCGTTTGCAGATGTCTACGTATCGTAGCAATAGAGTTTATGTGATCCTTAAAACGCGATATCGCATCTCATTTCTATGTTTCATGGTAAGATATAATATGATTTGCGAAGTGTCATGTATTCCTCGTCTACACTTCAAATGAATGTGAATGCGACACTTCCTCGCTAGGAAATAGCGTTTGCAGATGTCTACGTATCGTAGCAATAGAGTTCATATGATCCTTAAAACGCGATATCGCATCTCATTCCTATGTTTCATGGTAAGATATAATATGATGTGCGAAGTGTCATGTATTCCTCGTCTACACTTCAAATGAATGTAAATGCGACACTTCCTTGCTAGGAAATAGCGTCTGCAGATGTCTAGGTATCGTAGCAATAGAGTTCATGTGATTCTTAAAACGCGATATCGCATCTCATTTCTATGTTTCATGGTAAGATATAATACGATTTGCGAAGTGTCATGTATTCCTCGTCTACACTTCAAATGAATGTAAATGCGACACTTCCCTGCTAGGAGATAGCGTCTGCTGATGTCTAGGTATCGTAGCAATAGAGTTCTAATGCTTCTTAAAACGCGATATCGCATCTCATTTCTATGTTTCATGGTAAGATGTAATATGATTTGCGAAGTGTTATGTATTCCTCGTCTACACTTCAAATGAATGTAAATGCGACACTTCCTTGCTAGGAAATAGCGTCTGCAGATGTCTAGGTATCGTAGCAATAGAGTTCTAATGCTTCTTGAAACGCGATATCGCATCTCATTTCTATGTTTCATGGTAAGATGTAATGTGATTTGCGAAGTGTTATGTATTCCTCGTCTACACTTCAAATGAATGTAAATGCGACACTTCCTTTCAAGGAAGTAGCGATTGCAGATGTCTACGTATCGAAGCAATAGAGTTCAAATGCTTCTTAAAACGAGATATTGCATCTCATATCTATGTTTCATGATAAGATATAATATACATTGCGAAGTGTTATGCATTCCTCGTCTACGATTCAAATGAATGTAAATGCGGCACTTCCTTGCAAGGAAATAGCGTTTGCAGATATCTACGTATCGTAGCATTAGAGTTCATGTGATTCTTAAAACGCGATATCGCATCTCATTTCTATGTTTCATGGTAAGATATAATATGATTTGCGAAGTGTCATGTATTCCTCGTCTACACTTCAAATGAATGTGAATGCGACACTTCCTCGCTAGGAAATAGCGTTTGCAGATGTCTACGTATCGTAGCAATAGAGTTCATATGATCCTTAAAACGCGATATCGCATCTCATTCCTATGTTTCATGGTAAGATATAATATGATTTGCGAAGTGTCATGTATTCCTCGTCCACACTTCAAATGAATGTAAATGCGACACTTCCTTGCTAGGAAATAGCGTCTGCAGATGTCTAGGTATCGTAGCAATAGAGTTCTAATGCTTCTTGAAACGCGATATCGCATCTCATTTCTATGTTTCATGGTAAGATGTAATGTGATTTGCGAAGTGTTATGTATTCCTCGTCTACACTTCAAATGAATGTAAATGCGACACTTCCTTTCAAGGAAGTAGCGATTGCAGATGTCTACGTATCGAAGCAATAGAGTTCAAATGCTTCTTAAAACGAGATATTGCATCTCATATCTATGTTTCATGATAAGATATAATATACATTGCGAAGTGTTATGCATTCCTCGTCTACGATTCAAATGAATGTAAATGCGACACTTCCTTGCAAGGAAATAGCGTTTGCAGATATCTACGTATCGTAGCATTAGAGTTCATGTGATTCTTAAAACGCGATATCGCATCTCATTTCTATGTTTCATGGTAAGATATAATATGATTTGCGAAGTGTCATGTATTCCTCGTCTACACTTCAAATGAATGTGAATGCGACACTTCCTCGCTAGGAAATAGCGTTTGCAGATGTCTACGTATCGTAGCAATAGAGTTCATATGATCCTTAAAACGCGATATCGCATCTCATTCCTATGTTTCATGGTAAGATATAATATGATTTGCGAAGTGTCATGTATTCCTCGTCCACACTTCAAATGAATGTAAATGCGACACTTCCTTGCTAGGAAATAGCGTCTGCAAATGTCTAGGTATCGTAGCAATAGAGTTCATGTGATTCTTAAAACGCGATATCGCATCTCATTTCTATGTTTCATGGTAAGACATAATACGATTTGCGAAGTGTCATGTATTCCTCGTCTACACTTAAAATGAATGTAAATGCGACACTTCTCTGCTAGGAAATAGCGTCTGCATATGTCTAGGTATCGTAGGAATAGAATTCTAATGCTTCTTAAAACGCGATATCGCATCTCATTTCTATGTTTCATGGTAAGATGTAATATGGTTTGCGAAGTGTTATGTATTCCTCGTCTACACCTCAAATGAATGTAAATGCGACACTTCCTTGCTAGGAAATAGCGTCTGCAGATGTCTAGGTATCGTAGCAATAGTGTTCTAATGCTTCTTGAAACGCGATATCGCATCTCATTTCTACGTTTCATGGTAAGATGTAATATGATTTGCGAAGTGTTATGTATTCATCGTCTACACTTCAAATGAATCTAAATGCGACACTTCCTTGCAAGGAAGTAGCGATTGCAGATGTCTACGTATCGAAGCAATAGAGTTCAAATGCTTCTTAAAACGAGATATTGCATCTCATACCTGTGTTTCATGATAAGAAATAATATACATTGCGAAGTGTTATGCATTCCTCGTCTACGATTCAAATGAATGTAAAAGCGACACTTCCTTGCTAGGAAATAGCGTTTGCAGATGTCTATGTATCGTAGCAATAGGGTTCTTATGATTCTTAAAACGCGATATCGCATCTCATTTCTATGTTTCATGGTAAGATATAATATGATTTGCGAAGTGTCATGTATTCCTCGTCTACACTTCAAATGAATGTGAATGCGACACTTCCTCGCTAGGAAATAGCGTTTGCAGATGTCTACGTATCGTAGCAATAGCTTTCTAATGCTTCTTAAAACGCAATATCGCATCTCATTTCTACGTTTCATGATAAGATATAATATGATTTGCGATGTGTTATGTATTCCTCGTCTACACTTCAAATGAATGTGAATGCGACACTTCCTCGCTAGGAAATAGCGTTTGCAGATGTCTACGTATCGTAGCAATAGATTTATAATGCTTCTTAAAACGCGATATCGCATCTCATTTCTATATTTCATGGTAAGATATAATATGATTTGCGAAGTGTTATGCATTCCTCGTCTACGATTCAAATGAATGTAAATGCGACACTTCCTTGCAAGGAAATAGCGTTTGCAGATGTCTATGTATCGTAGCAATAGGGTTCTTATGATTCTTAAAACGCGATATCGCATCTCATTTCTATGTTTCATGGTAAGATATAATACGATTTGCGAAGTGTCATGTATTCCTCGTCTACACTTCAAATGAATGTAAATGCGACACTTCCCTGCTAGGAGATAGCGTCTGCTGATGTCTAGGTATCGTAGCAATAGAGTTCTAATGCTTCTTGAAACGCGATATCGCATCTCATTTCTATGTTTCATGGTAAGATGTAATGTGATTTGCGAAGTGTTATGTATTCCTCGTCTACACTTCAAATGAATGTAAATGCGACACTTCCTTTCAAGGAAGTAGCGATAGCAGATGTCTACGTATCGAAGCAATAGAGTTCAAATGCTTCTTAAAACGAGATATTGCATCTCATATCTATGTTTCATGATAAGATATAATATACATTGCGAAGTGTTATGCATTCCTCGTCTACGATTCAAATGAATGTAAATGCGACACTTCCTTGCAAGGAAATAGCGTTTGCAGATGTCTACGTATCGTAGCAATAGAGTTTATGTGATCCTTAAAACGCGATATCGCATCTCATTTCTATGTTTCATGGTAAGATATAATATGATTTGCGAAGTGTCATGTATTCCTCGTCTACACTTCAAATGAATGTGAATGCGACACTTCCTCGCTAGGAAATAGCGTTTGCAGATGTCTACGTATCGTAGCAATAGAGTTCATATGATCCTTAAAACGCGATATCGCATCTCATTCCTATGTTTCATGGTAAGATATAATATGATGTGCGAAGTGTCATGTATTCCTCGTCTACACTTCAAATGAATGTAAATGCGACACTTCCTTGCTAGGAAATAGCGTCTGCAGATGTCTAGGTATCGTAGCAATAGAGTTCATGTGATTCTTAAAACGCGATATCGCATCTCATTTCTATGTTTCATGGTAAGATATAATACGATTTGCGAAGTGTCATGTATTCCTCGTCTACACTTCAAATGAATGTAAATGCGACACTTCCCTGCTAGGAGATAGCGTCTGCTGATGTCTAGGTATCGTAGCAATAGAGTTCTAATGCTTCTTAAAACGCGATATCGCATCTCATTTCTATGTTTCATGGTAAGATGTAATATGATTTGCGAAGTGTTATGTATTCCTCGTCTACACTTCAAATGAATGTAAATGCGACACTTCCTTGCTAGGAAATAGCGTCTGCAGATGTCTAGGTATCGTAGCAATAGAGTTCTAATGCTTCTTGAAACGCGATATCGCATCTCATTTCTATGTTTCATGGTAAGATGTAATGTGATTTGCGAAGTGTTATGTATTCCTCGTCTACACTTCAAATGAATGTAAATGCGACACTTCCTTTCAAGGAAGTAGCGATTGCAGATGTCTACGTATCGAAGCAATAGAGTTCAAATGCTTCTTAAAACGAGATATTGCATCTCATATCTATGTTTCATGATAAGATATAATATACATTGCGAAGTGTTATGCATTCCTCGTCTACGATTCAAATGAATGTAAATGCGGCACTTCCTTGCAAGGAAATAGCGTTTGCAGATATCTACGTATCGTAGCATTAGAGTTCATGTGATTCTTAAAACGCGATATCGCATCTCATTTCTATGTTTCATGGTAAGATATAATATGATTTGCGAAGTGTCATGTATTCCTCGTCTACACTTCAAATGAATGTGAATGCGACACTTCCTCGCTAGGAAATAGCGTTTGCAGATGTCTACGTATCGTAGCAATAGAGTTCATATGATCCTTAAAACGCGATATCGCATCTCATTCCTATGTTTCATGGTAAGATATAATATGATTTGCGAAGTGTCATGTATTCCTCGTCCACACTTCAAATGAATGTAAATGCGACACTTCCTTGCTAGGAAATAGCGTCTGCAGATGTCTAGGTATCGTAGCAATAGAGTTCTAATGCTTCTTGAAACGCGATATCGCATCTCATTTCTATGTTTCATGGTAAGATGTAATGTGATTTGCGAAGTGTTATGTATTCCTCGTCTACACTTCAAATGAATGTAAATGCGACACTTCCTTTCAAGGAAGTAGCGATTGCAGATGTCTACGTATCGAAGCAACAGAGTTCAAATGCTTCTTAAAACGAGATATTGCATCTCATATCTATGTTTCATGATAAGATATAATATACATTGCGAAGTGTTATGCATTCCTCGTCTACGATTCAAATGAATGTAAATGCGACACTTCCTTGCAAGGAAATAGCGTTTGCAGATATCTACGTATCGTAGCATTAGAGTTCATGTGATTCTTAAAACGCGATATCGCATCTCATTTCTATGTTTCATGGTAAGATATAATATGATTTGCGAAGTGTCATGTATTCCTCGTCTACACTTCAAATGAATGTGAATGCGACACTTCCTCGCTAGGAAATAGCGTTTGCAGATGTCTACGTATCGTAGCAATAGAGTTCATATGATCCTTAAAACGCGATATCGCATCTCATTCCTATGTTTCATGGTAAGATATAATATGATTTGCGAAGTGTCATGTATTCCTCGTCCACACTTCAAATGAATGTAAATGCGACACTTCCTTGCTAGGAAATAGCGTCTGCAAATGTCTAGGTATCGTAGCAATAGAGTTCATGTGATTCTTAAAACGCGATATCGCATCTCATTTCTATGTTTCATGGTAAGACATAATACGATTTGCGAAGTGTCATGTATTCCTCGTCTACACTTAAAATGAATGTAAATGCGACACTTCTCTGCTAGGAAATAGCGTCTGCATATGTCTAGGTATCGTAGGAATAGAATTCTAATGCTTCTTAAAACGCGATATCGCATCTCATTTCTATGTTTCATGGTAAGATGTAATATGGTTTGCGAAGTGTTATGTATTCCTCGTCTACACCTCAAATGAATGTAAATGCGACACTTCCTTGCTAGGAAATAGCGTCTGCAGATGTCTAGGTATCGTAGCAATAGTGTTCTAATGCTTCTTGAAACGCGATATCGCATCTCATTTCTACGTTTCATGGTAAGATGTAATATGATTTGCGAAGTGTTATGTATTCATCGTCTACACTTCAAATGAATCTAAATGCGACACTTCCTTGCAAGGAAGTAGCGATTGCAGATGTCTACGTATCGAAGCAATAGAGTTCAAATGCTTCTTAAAACGAGATATTGCATCTCATACCTGTGTTTCATGATAAGAAATAATATACATTGCGAAGTGTTATGCATTCCTCGTCTACGATTCAAATGAATGTAAAAGCGACACTTCCTTGCTAGGAAATAGCGTCTGCAGATGTCTAGGTATCGTAGCAATAGAGTTCTAATGCTTCTTAAAACGAGATATTGCATCTCATATTTATGTTTCATGATAAGATATAATATACATTGCGAAGTGTTATGCATTCCTCGACTACGATTCAAGTGAATGTAAATGCGACACTTCCTTGCAAGGAAATAGCGTTTGCAGATGTCTACGTATCGTAGCAATAGAGTTCTTATGATTCTTAAAACGCGATATCGCATCTCATTTCTATGTTTCATGGTAAGATATAATATGATTTGCGAAGTGTCATGTATTCCTCGTCTACACTTCAAATGAATGTAAATGCAACACTTCCTTGCAAGGACATAGCGTTTGCAGATGTTTACCTATCAAAGCAATAGAGTTCTAATGCTTCTTAAAACGCGATATCGCATCTAGTTTCTATGTTTCATGGTAAGATATAATATGATTTACGAAGTGTCATGTATTCCTCGTCTACACTTCAAATGAATGTGAATGCGACACTTCCTCGCTAGGAAATAGCATTTGCAGATGTCTACGTATCGTAGCAATAGAGATTAGATGATTCTTAAAACGCGATATCGCATCTCATTTCTATGTTTCATGGTAAGATATAACATGATTTGCGAAGTGTTATGTATTCCTCGTATACACTTCAAATGAATGTGAATGCGATACTTCCTCGCTTGGAAATAGCGTTTGCAGATGTCTAGGTATCGTAGCAATAGAGTTCTAATGCTTCTTAAAACGCGATATCGCATCTCATTTCTATGATTCATGGTAAGATGTAATATGATTTGCGAAGTGTTATGTATTCCTCGTCTACACTTCAAATGAATGTAAATATGACACTTCCTTGCAAGGAAGTAGCGATTGCAGATGTCTACGTATCGAAGCAGTAGAGTTCAAATGCTTCTTAAAACGAAATATTGCATCTCATATCTATGTTTCATGATAAGATATAATATACATTGCGAAGTGTTATGCATTCCTCGTCTACGATTCAAATGAATGTAAATGCGACACTTCCTTGCAAGGAAATAGCGTTTGCAGATGTCTGCGTATCGTAGCAATGGAGTTCATATGATTCTTAAAACGCGATATCGCATCTCAATTCTATGTTTCATGGTAAGATATAATATGATTTGCGAAGTGTCATGTAATCCTCGTCTACACTTCAAATGAATGTGAATGCGACACTTCCTCGCTAGGAAATAGCGTTTGCAGATGTCTACGTATCGTAGCAATAGAGTTCAGATGATTCTTAAAACGCGATATCGCATCTCATTTCTATGTTTCATGGTAAGATATAACATGATTTGCGAAGTCTTATGTATTCCTCGTCTACACTTCAAATGAATGTGAATGCGATACTTCCTCGCTTGGAAATAGCGTTTGCAGATGTCTACGTATCGTAGCAACAGCTTTCTAATGCTTCTTAAAACGCGATATCGCATCTCATTTCTATGTTTCATGGTAAGATATAATATGATTTGCGAAGTGTCATGTAATCCTCGTCTACACTTCAAATGAATGTGAATGCGACACTTCCTCGATGGGAAATAGCGTTTGCAGATGTCTACGTATCGTAGCAATAGAGTTCAGATGATTCTTAAAACGCGATATCGCATCTCATTTCTATGTTTCATGGTAAGATATAACATGATTTGCGAAGTGTTATGTATTCCTCGTCTACACTTCAAATGAATGTGAATGCGATACTTCCTCGCTTGGAAATAGCGTTTGCAGATGTCTACGTATCGTAGCAATAGCTTTCTAATGCTTCTTAAAACGCGATATCGCATCTCATTTCTATGTTTCATGGTAAGATATAATATGATTTGCGAATTGTCATGTATTCCTCGTCTACACTTCAAATGAATGTAAATGCGACACTTCCTTGCTAGGAAATAGCGTCTGCAAATGTCTAGGTATCGTAGCAATAGAGTTCATATGATTCTTAAAACGCGATATCGCATCTCATTTCTATGTTTCATGGTAAGATATAATACGATTTGCGAAGTGTCATGTATTCCTCGTCTACACTTCAAATGAATGTAAATGCGACACTTCCTTGCTAGGAAATAGCGTCTGCAGATGTCTAGGTATCGTAGCAACTGTGTTCTAATGCTTCTTAAAACGCGATATCGCACCTCATTTCTATGTTTCATGGTAAGATATAATATGACTTGCGAAGTGTCATGTACTCCTCGTCTACACTTCAAATGAATGTAAATGCGACACTTCCTCGCTAGGAAATAGCGTTTGCAGATGTCTACGTATCGTAGCACTAGATTTCTAATGCTTCTTAAAACGCGATATCGCATCTCATTTCTATGTTTCATGGTAAGATATAATATGATTTGCGAAGTGTCATGTATTCCTCGTCTACACTTCAAATGAATGTGAATGCGATACTTCCTCGCTTGGAAATAGCGTTTGCTGATGTCTACGTATCGTAGCAATAGCTTTCTAATGCTTCTTAAAACGCGATATCGCATCTCATTTCTATGTTTCATGGTAAGATATAATATGATTTGCGAAGTGTCATGTATTCCTCGTCCACACTTCAAATGAATGTAAATGCGACACTTCCTTGCTAGGAAATAGCGTCTGCTGATGTCTAGGTATCGTAGCAATAGAGTTCTAATGCTTCTTAAAACGCGATATCGCATCTCATTTCTATGTTTCATGGTAAGATGTAATATGATTTGCGAAGTGTTATGTATTCCTCGTCTACACTTCAAATGAATGTAAATGCGACACTTCCTTGCTAGGAAATAGCGTCTGCAGATGTCTAGGTATCGTAGCAATAGAGTTCTAATGCTTCTTGAAACGCGATATCGCATCTCATTTCTATGTTTCATGGTAAGATGTAATGTGATTTGCGAAGTGTTATGTATTCCTCGTCTACACTTCAAATGAATGTAAATGCGACACTTCCTTTCAAGGAAGTAGCGATTGCAGATGTCTACGTATCGAAGCAATAGAGTTCAAATGCTTCTTAAAACGAGATATTGCATCTCATATCTATGTTTCATGATAAGATATAATATACATTGCGAAGTGTTATGCATTCCTCGTCTACGATTCAAATGAATGTAAATGCGACACTTCCTTGCTAGGAAATAGCGTCTGCAAATGTCTAGGTATCGTAGCAATAGAGTTCATGTGATTCTTAAAACGCGATATCGCATCTCATTTCTATGTTTCATGGTAAGACATAATACGATTTGCGAAGTGTCATGTATTCCTCGTCTACACTTAAAATGAATGTAAATGCGACACTTCTCTGCTAGGAAATAGCGTCTGCATATGTCTAGGTATCGTAGGAATAGAATTCTAATGCTTCTTAAAACGCGATATCGCATCTCATTTCTATGTTTCATGGTAAGATGTAATATGGTTTGCGAAGTGTTATGTATTCCTCGTCTACACCTCAAATGAATGTAAATGCGACACTTCCTTGCTAGGAAATAGCGTCTGCAGATGTCTAGGTATCGTAGCAATAGTGTTCTAATGCTTCTTGAAACGCGATATCGCATCTCATTTCTACGTTTCATGGTAAGATGTAATATGATTTGCGAAGTGTTATGTATTCATCGTCTACACTTCAAATGAATCTAAATGCGACACTTCCTTGCAAGGAAGTAGCGATTGCAGATGTCTACGTATCGAAGCAATAGAGTTCAAATGCTTCTTAAAACGAGATATTGCATCTCATACCTGTGTTTCATGATAAGAAATAATATACATTGCGAAGTGTTATGCATTCCTCGTCTACGATTCAAATGAATGTAAAAGCGACACTTCCTTGCTAGGAAATAGCGTCTGCAGATGTCTAGGTATCGTAGCAATAGAGTTCTAATGCTTCTTAAAACGAGATATTGCATCTCATATTTATGTTTCATGATAAGATATAATATACATTGCGAAGTGTTATGCATTCCTCGACTACGATTCAAGTGAATGTGAATGCGACACTTCCTCGCTAGGAAATAGCGTTTGCAGATGTCTACGTATCGTAGCAATAGAGTTCAGATGATTCTTAAAACGCGATATCGCATCTCATTTCTATGTTTCATGGTAAGATATAACATGATTTGCGAAGTCTTATGTATTCCTCGTCTACACTTCAAATGAATGTGAATGCGATACTTCCTCGCTTGGAAA
The DNA here is from genome assembly GCF_050948175.1 of Xylocopa sonorina. Lineage (NCBI taxonomy): Eukaryota > Metazoa > Arthropoda > Insecta > Hymenoptera > Apidae > Xylocopa > Xylocopa sonorina. Next base: position 24,052 of record NW_027490630.1, on the reverse strand, counting down.
TAGCGTTTGCAGATGTCTACGTATCGTAGCAACAGCTTTCTAATGCTTCTTAAAACGCGATATCGCATCTCATTTCTATGTTTCATGGTAAGATATAATATGATTTGCGAAGTGTCATGTAATCCTCGTCTACACTTCAAATGAATGTGAATGCGACACTTCCTCGATGGGAAATAGCGTTTGCAGATGTCTACGTATCGTAGCAATAGAGTTCAGATGATTCTTAAAACGCGATATCGCATCTCATTTCTATGTTTCATGGTAAGATATAACATGATTTGCGAAGTGTTATGTATTCCTCGTCTACACTTAAAATGAATGTGAATGCGATACTTCCTCGCTTGGAAATAGCGTTTGCAGATGTCTACGTATCGTAGCAATAGCTTTCTAATGCTTCTTAAAACGCGATATCGCATCTCATTTCTATGTTTCATGGTAAGATATAATATGATTTGCGAATTGTCATGTATTCCTCGTCTACACTTCAAATGAATGTAAATGCGACACTTCCTTGCTAGGAAATAGCGTCTGCAAATGTCTAGGTATCGTAGCAATAGAGTTCATATGATTCTTAAAACGCGATATCGCATCTCATTTCTATGTTTCATGGTAAGATATAATACGATTTGCGAAGTGTCATGTATTCCTCGTCTACACTTCAAATGAATGTAAATGCGACACTTCCTTGCTAGGAAATAGCGTCTGCAGATGTCTAGGTATCGTAGCAATTGTGTTCTAATGCTTCTTAAAACGCGATATCGCACCTCATTTCTATGTTTCATGGTAAGATATAATATGACTTGCGAAGTGTCATGTACTCCTCGTCTACACTTCAAATGAATGTAAATGCGACACTTCCTCGCTAGGAAATAGCGTTTGCAGATGTCTACGTATCGTAGCACTAGATTTCTAATGCTTCTTAAAACGCGATATCGCATCTCATTTCTATGTTTCATGGTAAGATATAATATGATTTGCGAAGTGTCATGTATTCCTCGTCTACACTTCAAATGAATGTGAATGCGATACTTCCTCGCTTGGAAATAGCGTTTGCTGATGTCTACGTATCGTAGCAATAGCTTTCTAATGCTTCTTAAAACGCGATATCGCATCTCATTTCTATGTTTCATGGTAAGATATAATATGATTTGCGAAGTGTCATGTATTCCTCGTCTACACTTCAAATGAATGTAAATGCGACACTTCCTTGCTATGAAATAGCGTCTGCAAATGTCTAGGTATCGTAGCAATAGAGTTCATATGATTCTTAAAACGCGATATCGCATCTCATTTCTATGTTTCATGGTAAGATATAATACGATTTGTGAAGTGTCATGTATTCCTCGTCTACACTTCAAATGAATGTAAATATGACACTTCCTTGCAAGGACGTAGCGATTGCAGATGTCTACGTATCGAAGCAGTAGAGTTCAAATGCTTCTTAAAACGAGATATTGCATCTCATATCTATGTTTCATGATAAGATATAATATACATTGCGAAGTGTTATGCATTCCTCGTCTACGATTCAAATGAATGTAAATGCGACACTTCCTTGCAAGGAAATAGCCTTTGCAGATGTCTACGTATCGTAGCAATAGAGTTCATATGATTCTTAAAACGCGATATCGCATCTCATTTCTATGTTTCATGGTAAGATATAATATGATTTGCGAAGTGTCATGTATTCCTCGTCTACACTTCAAGTGAATGTGAATGCGATACTTCCTCGCTACTAAATAGCGTTTGCAGATGTCTACGTATCATAGCAATAGCTTTCTAATGCTGCTTAAAACGCGATATCGCATCTCATTTCTATGTTTCATGGTAAGATGTAATATGATCTGCGAAGTGTTATGTATTCCTCGTCTACATTTCAAATGAATGTAAATGCGACACTTCCTTGCAAGGAAGTAGCGATTGCAGATGTCTACGTATCGTAGCAATAGAGTTCAGATGATTCTTAAAACGCGATATCGCATCTCATTTCTATGTTTCATGGTAAGATATAACATGATTTGCGAAGTGTTATGTATTCCTCGTATACACTCCAAATGAATGTGAATGCGATACTTCCTCGCTTGGAAATAGCGTTTGCAGATGTCTACGTATCGTAGCAATAGCTTTCTAATGCTTCTTAAAACGAGATATCGCATCTCATTTCTATGTTTCATGGTAAGATATAATATGATTTGCGAAGTGTCATGTATTCCTCGTCCACACTTCAAATGAATGTAAATGCGACACTTCCTTGCTAGGAAATAGCGTCTGCAGATGTCTAGGTATCGTAGCAATAGAGTTCTAATGCTTCTTAAAACGCGATATCGCATCTCATTTCTATGTTTCATGGTAAGATGTAATATGATTTGCGAAGTGTTATGTATTCCTCGTCTACACTTCAAATGAATGTAAATATGACACTTCCTTGCAAGGACGTAGCGATTGCAGATGTCTACGTATCGAAGCAGTAGAGTTCAAATGCTTCTTAAAACGAGATATTGCATCTCATATCTATGTTTCATGATAAGATATAATATACATTGCGAAGTGTTATGCATTCCTCGTCTACGATTCAAATGAATGTAAATGCGACACTTCCTTGCAAGGAAATAGCCTTTGCAGATGTCTACGTATCGTAGCAATAGAGTTCATATGATTCTTAAAACGCGATATCGCATCTCATTTCTATGTTTCATGGTAAGATATAATATGATTTGCGAAGTGTCATGTATTCCTCGTCTACACTTCAAGTGAATGTGAATGCGATACTTCCTCGCTACTAAATAGCGTTTGCAGATGTCTACGTATCATAGCAATAGCTTTCTAATGCTGCTTAGAACGCGATACCGCATCTCATTTCTATGTTTCATGGTAAGATGTAATATGATCTGCGAAGTGTTATGTATTCCTCGTCTACATTTCAAATGAATGTAAATGCGACACTTCCTTGCAAGGAAGTAGCGATTGCAGATGTCTACGTATCGTAGCAATAGAGTTCAGATGATTCTTAAAACGCGATATCGCATCTCATTTCTATGTTTCATGGTAAGATATAACATGATTTGCGAAGTGTTATGTATTCCTCGTATACACTCCAAATGAATGTGAATGCGATACTTCCTCGCTTGGAAATAGCGTTTGCAGATGTCTACGTATCGTAGCAATAGCTTTCTAATGCTTCTTAAAACGAGATATCGCATCTCATTTCTATGTTTCATGGTAAGATATAATATGATTTGCGAAGTGTCATGTATTCCTCGTCCACACTTCAAATGAATGTAAATGCGACACTTCCTTGCTAGGAAATAGCGTCTGCAGATGTCTAGGTATCGTAGCAATAGAGTTCTAATGCTTCTTAAAACGCGATATCGCATCTCATTTCTATGTTTCATGGTAAGATGTAATATGATTTGCGAAGTGTTATGTATTCCTCGTCTACACTTCAAATGAATGTAAATATGACACTTCCTTGCAAGGACGTAGCGATTGCAGATGTCTACGTATCGAAGCAGTAGAGTTCAAATGCTTCTTAAAACGAGATATTGCATCTCATATCTATGTTTCATGATAAGATATAATATACATTGCGAAGTGTTATGCATTCCTCGTCTACGATTCAAATGAATGTAAATGCGACACTTCCTTGCAAGGAAATAGCCTTTGCAGATGTCTACGTATCGTAGCAATAGAGTTCATATGATTCTTAAAACGCGATATCGCATCTCATTTCTATGTTTCATGGTAAGATATAATATGATTTGCGAAGTGTCATGTATTCCTCGTCTACACTTCAAGTGAATGTGAATGCGATACTTCCTCGCTACTAAATAGCGTTTGCAGATGTCTACGTATCGTAGCAATAGCTTTCTAATGCTGCTTAAAACGCGATATCGCATCTCATTTCTATGTTTCATGGTAAGATGTAATATGATCTGCGAAGTGTTATGTATTCCTCGTCTACATTTCAAATGAATGTAAATGCGACACTTCCTTGCAAGGAAGTAGCGATTGCAGATGTCTACGTATCGTAGCAATAGAGTTCAGATGATTCTTAAAACGCGATATCGCATCTCATTTCTATGTTTCATGGTAAGATATAACATGATTTGCGAAGTGTTATGTATTCCTCGTATACACTCCAAATGAATGTGAATGCGATACTTCCTCGCTTGGAAATAGCGTTTGCAGATGTCTACGTATCGTAGCAATAGCTTTCTAATGCTTCTTAAAACGAGATATCGCATCTCATTTCTATGTTTCATGGTAAGATATAATATGATTTGCGAAGTGTCATGTATTCCTCGTCCACACTTCAAATGAATGTAAATGCGACACTTCCTTGCTAGGAAATAGCGTCTGCAGATGTCTAGGTATCGTAGCAATAGAGTTCTAATGCTTCTTAAAACGCGATATCGCATCTCATTTCTATGTTTCATGGTAAGATGTAATATGATTTGCGAAGTGTTATGTATTCCTCGTCTACACTTCAAATGAATGTAAATATGACACTTCCTTGCAAGGACGTAGCGATTGCAGATGTCTACGTATCGAAGCAGTAGAGTTCAAATGCTTCTTAAAACGAGATATTGCATCTCATATCTATGTTTCATGATAAGATATAATATACATTGCGAAGTGTTATGCATTCCTCGTCTACGATTCAAATGAATGTAAATGCGACACTTCCTTGCAAGGAAATAGCCTTTGCAGATGTCTACGTATCGTAGCAATAGAGTTCATATGATTCTTAAAACGCGATATCGCATCTCATTTCTATGTTTCATGGTAAGATATAATATGATTTGCGAAGTGTCATGTATTCCTCGTCTACACTTCAAGTGAATGTGAATGCGATACTTCCTCGCTACTAAATAGCGTTTGCAGATGTCTACGTATCGTAGCAATAGCTTTCTAATGCTGCTTAAAACGCGATATCGCATCTCATTTCTATGTTTCATGGTAAGATGTAATATGATCTGCGAAGTGTTATGTATTCCTCGTCTACATTTCAAATGAATGTAAATGCGACACTTCCTTGCAAGGAAGTAGCGATTGCAGATGTCTACGTATCGTAGCAATAGAGTTCAGATGATTCTTAAAACGCGATATCGCATCTCATTTCTATGTTTCATGGTAAGATGTAATATGATTTGCGAAGTGTTATGTATTCCTCGTCTACATTTCAAATGAATGTAAATGCGACACTTCCTTGCAAGGAAGTAGCGATTGCAGATGTCTACGTATCGAAGCAATAGAGTTCAAATGCTTCTTAAAACGAGATATTGCATCTCATATCTATGTTTCATGATAAGATATAATATACATTGCGAAGTGTTATGCATTCCTCGACTACGATTCAAGTGAATGTAAATGCGACACTTCCTTGCAAGGAAATAGCGTTTGCAGATGTCTACGTATCGTTGCAATAGAGTTCAGATGATTCTTAAAACGCGATATCGCATCTCATTTCTGTGTTTCATGGTAAGATGTAATATGATTTGCGAAGTGCTATGTATTCCTCGTCTACACTTCAAATGAATGTAAATGCGACACTTCCTTGAAAGGAGGTAGCGATTGCAGATGTCTACGTATCGAAGCAATAGAATTCAAATGCTTCTTAGAACGAGATATTGCATCTCATATCTATGTTTCATGATAAGATATAATATACATTGCGAAGTGTTATGCATTCCTCGAATACGATTCAAGTGAATGTTAATGCGACACTTCCTTGCAAGGAAATAGCGTTTGCAGATGTCTACGTATCGTAGCAATAGCTTTCTAATGCTTCTTAAAACGCGATATCGCATCTCATTTCTATGTTTCATGGTAAGATATAATATGATTTGCGAAGTGTCATGTATTTCTCGTCTACACTTCAAATGAATGTAAATCCGACACTTCCTTGCAAGGAAATAGCGTTTGCAGATATCTACGTATCGTAGCAATAGAGTACTTATGATTCTTAAAACGCGATATCGCATCTCACTTCTATGTTTCATGGTAAGATATAATATGATTTGCGAAGTGTCATGTATTCCTCGTCTGGACTTCAAATGAATGTGCATGCGACACTTCCTTGCTAGGAAATAGCGTCTGCAAATGTCTAGGTATCGTAGCAATAGAGTTCATATGATTCTTAAAGCGCGATATCGCACCTCATTTCTTTGTTTCATGGTAAGATATGATATAATTTGCGAAGTGTCATGTATTCCTCGTCTACACTTCAAATGAATGTAAATGCGACACTTCCTTGCTAAGAAATAGCGTCTGCAGATGTCTAGGTATCGTAGCAATAGAGTTCTAATGCTTCTTAAAACGCGATATCGCATCTCATTTCTATGTTTCATGGTAAGATGTAATATGATTTACGAAGTGTTATGTATTCCTCGTCTACACTTCAAATGAATGTAAATGCGACACTTCCTTGCAAGGAAGTAGCGATTGCAGATGTCTACGTGTCGAAGCAATAGTGTTCTTATGATTCTTAAAACGTGATATCGCATCTCATTTCTATGTTTCATGGTAAGATATAAAATGATTTGCGAAGTGTTATGTATTCCTCGTCTACACTTTAAATAAATGTGAATGCGATACCTCCTCGCTAGGAAATAGCGTTTGCAGATGTCTACGTATCGTAGCAATAGCTTTCTAATGCTTCTTAAGACGCGATATCGCATCTCATTTCTTTGTTTCATGGTAAGATATAATATGATTTGCGAAGTGTCTTGTATTCCTCGTCTACACTTCAAATGAATGTAAATGCGACACTTCCTTGCTAGGAAATAGCGTCTGCAGATGTCTAGGTATCGTAGCAATAGTGTTCTAATGCTTCTTAAAACGCGATATCGCATCTCATTTCTATGTTTCATGGTAAGATGTAATATGATTTGCGAAGTGTCATGTATTTCTCGTCTACACTTCAAATGAATGTAAATGCGACACTTCCTTGCTAGGAAATAGCGTCTGCAGATTTTTAGGTATCGTAGCAATAGAGTTCTAATGCTTCTTAAAACGAGATATCGCATCTCATTTCTATGTTTCATGGTAAGATGTAATATGATTTGCGAAGTGTTATATATTCCTCGTCTACACATCAAATGAATGTAAATGCGACACTTCCTTGCAAGGAAGTAGCGATTGCAGATGTCTACGTATCGAAGCAATAGAGTTCAAATGCTTCTTAAAACGAGATATTGCATCTCATATCTATGTTGCATGATAAGATATAATATACATTGCGAAGTGTTATGCATTCCTCGTCTACGATTCAAATGAATGTAAATGCGACACTTCCTTGCAAGGAAATATGGTTTGCAGATGTCTACGTGTCGTAGCAATAGAGTTCTTATGATTCTTAAAACGCGATATCGCATCTCATTTCTATGTTTCATGGTAAGATATAATATGATTTGCGAAGTGTCATGTATTCCTCGTCTACACTTCAAATGAATGTGAATGCGGCACTTCCTCGCTAGGAAATAGCGTTTGCAGATGTCTACGTATCATAGCAATAGAGTTCATATTATTCTTAAAACGCGATATCGCATCTCATTTCTATGTTTTATGGTAAGATATAATATGATTTGCGAAGTGTCATGTATTCCTCGTCTACACTTCAAATGAATGTGAATGCGACACCTCCTCGCTAGGAAATAGCGTTTGCAGATGTCTACGTATCGTAGCAATAGGGATCAAATGCTTCTTAAAACGAGATATTGCATCTCATATCTATGTTTCATGATAAGATATAATATACATTGCGAAGTGTTATACATTCCTCGTCTACGATTCAAATGAATGTAAATGCGACACTTCCTTGCAAGGAAATAGCGTTTGCAGATGTCTACGTATGGTAGCAATAGAGTTCTTATGATTCTTATAACGCGATATCGCATCTCATTTCTGTGTTTCATGGTAAGATATAATATGATTTGCGAAGTGTCATGTATTCCTCGTCTACACTTCAAATGAATGTGAATGCGACACTTCCTCGCTAGGAAATAGCGTTTGCAGATGTCTACGTATCGTAGCAATGGAGTTCAGATGATTCTTAAAACGCGATATCGCATCTCATTTCTATGTTTCATGGTAAGATATAACTTGATTTGCGAAGTGTTATGTATTCCTCGTCTACACTTCAAATGAATGTGAATGCGATACTTCCTCGCTTGGAAATAGCGTTTGCAGATTTCTACGTATCGTAGCAATAGCTTTCTAATGCTTCTTAAAACGCGATATCGCATCTCATTTCTATGTTTCATGGTAAGATATAGTATGATTTGCGAAGTGTCATGTATTCCTCGTCTACACTTCAAATGAACGTAAATGCGACACTTCCTCGCTAGGAAATAGCGTTTGCAGATGTCTACGTATCGTAGCAATAGAGTTCATATGATTCTTAAAACGCGATATCGCATCCCATATCTATGTTTCATGGTAAGATATAATATGATTTGCGAAGTGTTATGTTTTCCTCGTCTACACTTCAAAGGAATGTGAATGCGACACTTCCTCGCTAGGAAATAGCGTTTGCAGATGTCTACGTATCGTAGCAATAGATTTCTAATGCTTCTTAAAACGCGATATCGCATCTCATTTCTATGTTTCATGGTAAGATATAATATGATTTCCGAAGTGTCATGTATTCCTCGTCTACACTTCAAATGAATGTAAATCCGACACTTCCTTGCTAGGAAATAGCGTCTGCAGATGTCTACGTATCGAAGCAATAGAGTTCAAATGCTTCTTAAGACGAGATATTGCATCTCATATCTATGTTTCATGATAAGATATAATATACATTGCGAAGTGTTATGCATTCCTCGTCTACGATTCAAATGAATGTAAATGCGACACTTCCTTGCAAGGAAATATGGTTTGCAGATGTCTACGTGTCGTAGCAATAGAGTTCTTATGATTCTTAAAACGCGATATCGCATCTCATTTCTATGTTTCATGGTAAGATATAATATGATTTGCGAAGTGTCATGTATTCCTCGTCTACACTTCAAATGAATGTGAATGCGGCACTTCCTCGCTAGGAAATAGCGTTTGCAGATGTCTACGTATCATAGCAATAGAGTTCATATTATTCTTAAAACGCGATATCGCATCTCATTTCTATGTTTTATGGTAAGATGTAATATGATTTGCGAAGAGTTATGTATTCCTCGTCTACGCTTCAAATGAATGTAAATGCGACACTTAATTGCAAGGAAGTAGCGATTGCAGATGTCTACGTATCGAAGCAATAGAGTTCAAATGCTTCTTAAAACGAGATATTGCATCTCATATCTATGTTTCATGATAAGATATAATATACATTGCGAAGTGTTATGCATTCCTCGTCTACGATTCAAATGAATGTAAATGCGACACTTCCTTGCAAGGAAATAGCGTTTGCAGATGTCTACGATTCGTAGCAATAGAGTTCTTATGATTCTTATAACGCGATATCGCATCTCATTTCTATGTTTCATGGTAAGATATAATATGATTTGCGAAGTGTCATGTATTCCTCGTCTACACTTCAAATGAATGTAAATGCGACACTTCCTTGAAAGGAAATAGCGTTTGCAGATGTCTACGTATCGTAGCAATAGCTTTCTAATGCTTCTTAAAACGCGATATCGCATCTCATTTCTATGTTTCATGGTAAGATGTAATATGATTTGCGAAGTGTTATGTATGCCTCGTCTACACTTCAAATGAATGTGAATGCGACACTTCCTCGCTAGGAAATAGCGTTTGCAGATGTCTACGTATCATGGCAATAGAGTTCATATGATTCTTAAAACGCGATATCGCATCTCATTTCTATGTTTCATGGTAAGATATAATATGATTTGCGAAGTGTCATGTATTCCTCGTCTACACTTCAAATGAATGTAAATGCGACACTTCCTTGCTAGGAAATAGCGTCTGCAGATGTCTAGGTATCGTAGCAATAGAGTTCTAATACTTCTTAAAATGCGATATCGCATCTCATTTCTATGTTTCATGGTAAGATGTAATATGATTTGCGAAGAGTTATGTATTCCTCGTCTACGCTTCAAATGAATGTAAATGCGACACTTCCTTGCAAGGAAGTAGCGATTGCAGATGTCTACGTATCGAAGCAATAGAGTTCAAATGCTTCTTAAAACGAGATATTGCATCTCATATCTATGTTTCATGATAAGATATAATATACATTGCGAAGTGTTATGCATTCCTCGTCTACGATTCAAATGAATGTAAATGCGACACTTCCTTGCAAGGAAATAGCGTTTGCAGATGTCTACGATTCGTAGCAATAGGGTTCTTATGATTCTTATAACGCGATATCGCATCTCATTTCTATGTTTCATGGTAAGATATAATATGATTTGCGAAGTGTCATGTATTCCTCGTCTACACTTCAAATGAATGTGAATGCGATACTTCCTCGCTTGGAAATAGCGTTTGCAGATTTCTACGTATCGTAGCAATAGCTTTCTAATGCTTCTTAAAACGCGATATCGCATCTCATATCTATGTTTCATGGTAAGATATAATATGATTTGCGAAGTGTCACGTATTCCTCGTCTACACTTCAAATCAATGTGAATGCGATACTTCCTCGCTTGGAAATAGCGTTTGCAGATGTCTACGTATCGTAGCAATAGCTTTCTAATGCTTCTTAAAACGCGATATCGCATCTCATTTCTATGTTTCATGGTAAGATATAGTATGATTTGCGAAGTGTCATGTATTCCTCGTCTACACTTCAAATGAATGTAAATGCGACACTTGCTCGCTAGGAAACAGCGTTTGCAGATGTCTACGTATCGTAGCAATAGAGTTCATATGATTCTTAAAACGCGATATCGCATCCCATATCTATGTTTCATGGTAAGATATAATATGATTTGCGAAGTGTTATGTATTCCTCGTCTACACCTCAAAGGAATGTGAATGCGACACTTCCTCGCTAGGAAATAGCGTTTGCAGATGTCTACGTATCGTAGCAATAGATTTCTAATGCTTCTTAAAACGCGATATCGCATCTCATTTCTATGTTTCATGGTAAGATATAATATGATTTCCGAAGTGTCATGTATTCCTCGTCTACACTTCAAATGAATGTAAATCCGACACTTCCTTGCTAGGAAATAGCGTCTGCAGATGTCTACGTATCGAAGCAATAGAGTTCAAATGCTTCTTAAGACGAGATATTGCATCTCATATCTATGTTTTATGATAAGATATAATATACATTGCGAAGTGTTATGCATTCCTCGTCTACGATTCAAATGAATGTAAATGCGACACTTCCTTGCTAGGAAATAGCGTCTGCAGATGTCTAGGTATCGTAGCAATAGAGTTCTTATGATTCTTAAAACGCGATATCGCATCTCATTTCTATGTTTCATGGTAAGATATAATATGATTTGCGAAGTGTCATGTATTCCTCGTCTACACTTCAAATGAATGTGAATGCGGCACTTCCTCGCTAGGAAATAGCGTTTGCAGATGTCTACGTATCATAGCAATAGAGTTCATATGATTCTTAAAACGCGATATCGCATCTCATTTCTATGTTTCATGGTAAGATATAATATGATTTGCGAAGTGTCATGTATTCCTCGTCTACACTTCAAATGAATGTAAATGCGACACTTCCTTGCTAGGAAATAGCGTCTGCAGATGTCTAGGTATCGTAGCAATAGAGTTCTAATACTTCTTAAAACGCGATATCGCATCTCATTTCTATGTTTCATGGTAAGATGTAATATGATTTGCGAAGAGTTATGTATTCCTCGTCTACGCTTCAAATGAATGTAAATGCGACACTTCCTTGCAAGGAAGTAGCGATTGCAGATGTCTACGTATCGAAGCAATAGAGTACAAATGCTTCTTAAAACGAGATATTGCATCTCATATCTATGTTTCATGATAAGATATAATATACATTGCGAAGTGTTATGCATTCCTCGTCTACGATTCAAATGAATGTAAATGCGACACTTCCTTGCAAGGAAATAGCGTTTGCAGATGTCTACGATTCGTAGCAATAGAGTTCTTATGATTCTTATAACGCGATATCGCATCTCATTTCTATGTTTCATGGTAAGATATAATATGATTTGCGAAGTGTCATGTATTCCTCGTCTACACTTCAAATGAATGTGAATGCGATACTTCCTCGCTTGGAAATAACGTTTGCAGATTTCTACGTATCGTAGCAATAGCTTTCTAATGCTTCTTAAAACGCGATATCGCAACTCATTTCTATGTTTCATGGTAAGATATAATATGATTTGCGAAGTGTCATGTATTCCTCGTCTACACTTCAAATCAATGTGAATGCGATACTTCCTCGCTTGGAAATAGCGTTTGCAGATGTCTACGTATCGTAGCAATAGCTTTCTAATGCTTCTTAAAACGCGATATCGCATCTCATTTCTATGTTTCATGGTAAGATATAGTATGATTTGCGAAGTGTCATGTATTCCTCGTCTACACTTCAAATGAATGTAAATGCGACACTTCCTCGCTAGGAAACAGCGTTTGCAGATGTCTACGTATCGTAGCAATAGAGTTCATATGATCCTTAAAACGCGATATCGCATCTCATATCTATGTTTCATGGTAAGATATAATATGATTTGCGAAGTGTTATGTATTCCTCGTCTACACTTCAAAGGAATGTGAATGCGACACTTCCTCGCTAGGAAATAGCGTTTGCAGATGTCCACGTATCGTAGCAATAGATTTCTAATGCTTCTTAAAACGCGATATCGCATCTCATTTCTATGTTTCATGGTAAGATATAATATGATTTCCGAAGTGTCATGTATTCCTCGTCTACACTTCAAATGAATGTAAATCCGACACTTCCTTGCTAGGAAATAGCGTCTGCAGATGTCTACGTATCGAAGCAATAGAGTTCAAATGCTTCTTAAGACGAGATATTGCATCTCATATCTATGTTTCATGATAAGATATAATATACATTGCGAAGTGTTATGCATTCCTCGTCTACGACTCAAATGAATGTAAATGCGACACTTCCTTGCAAGGAAATAGCGTTTGCAGATGTCTACGTATCGTAGCAATAGAGTTCTTATGATTCTTAAAACGCGATATCGCTTCTCATTTCTATGTTTCATGGTAAGATATAATATGATTTGCGAAGTGTCATGTATTCCTCGTCTACACTTCAAATGAATGTGAATGCGACACTTCCTCGCTAGGAAATAGCGTTTGCAGATGTCTACGTATCGTAGCAATAGAGTTCATATGATTCTTAAAACGCGATATCGCATCTCATTTCTATGTTTCATGGTAAGATATAATATGATTTGCGAAGTGTTATGTATTCCTCGTCTACACTTCAAAGGAATGTGAATGCGACACTTCCTCGCTAGGAAATAGCGTTTGCAGATGTCTACGTATCGTAGCAATTGATTTCTAATGCTTCTTAAAACGCGATATCGCATCTCATTTCTATGTTTCATGGTAAGATATAATATGATTTCCGAAGTGTCATGTATTCCTCGTCTACACTTCAAATGAATGTAAATCCGACACTTCCTTGCTAGGAAATAGCGTCTGCAGATGTCTAGGTATCGTAGCAATAGAGTTCAAACGCTTCTTAAAACTAGATATTGCATCTCATATCTATGTTTCATGATAAGATATAATATTCATTGCGAAGTGTTATGCATTCCTCGTCTACGATTCAAATGAATGTAAATGCGACACTTCCTTGCAAGGAAATAGCGTTTGCAGATGTCTACGTATCGTAGCAATAGAGTTCTTATGATTCTTAGAACGCGATATCGCATCTCATTTCTATGTTTCATGGTAAGATATAATATGATTTGCGCAGTGTCATGTATTCCTCGTCTACACTTCAAATGAATGTGAATGCGACCCTTCCTCGCTAGGAAATAGCGTTTGCAGATGTCTACGTATCGTAGCAATAGAGTTCTAATGCTTCTTAAAACGCGATATCGCATCTCATTTCTATGTTTCATGGTAAGATGTAATATGATTTGCGAAGTGTCATGTATTCCTCGTCTTCACTTCAAATGAATGTAAATGCGACACTTCCTTGAAAGGAGGTAGCGATTGCAGATGTCTACGTATCGAAGCAATAGAGTTCAAATGCTTCTTAGAACGAGATATTGCATCTCATATCTATGTTTCATGATAAGATATAATATACATTGCGAAGTGTTATGCATTCCTCGACTACGATTCAAGTGAATGTAAATGCGACACTTCCTTCCAAGGAAATAGCGTTTGCAGATGTCTACGTATCATAGCAATAGAGTTCTAATGCTTCTTTAAACGCGATATCGCATCTCATTTCTATGTTTCATGGTAAGATGTAATATGATTTGCGAAGTGTTATGTATTCCTCGTCTACACTTCTAATGAATGTAAATGCGAAACTTCTTTGCAAGGAAGTAGTGATTCCAGATGTCTACGTATCGAAGCAATAGAGTTCAAATGCTTCTTAAAACGAGATATTGCATCTCATATCTATGTTTTATGATAAGATATAATATACATTGCGAAGTGTTATGCATTCCTCGACTACGATTCAAATGAATGTAAATGCGACACTTCCTTGCTAGGAAATAGCGTCTGCAGATGTCTACGTATCGAAGCAATAGAGTTCAAATGCTTCTTAAGATGAGATATTGCATCTCATATCTATGTTTCATGATAAGATATAATATACATTGCGAAGTGTTATGCATTCCTCGTCTACGATTCAAATGAATGTAAATGCGACACTTCCTTGCAAGGAAATAGCGTTTGCAGATGTCTACGTATCGTAGCAATAGAGTTCTTATGATTCTTAAAACGCGATATCGCTTCTCATTTCTATGTTTCATGGTAAGATATAATATGATTTGCGAAGTGTCATGTATTCCTCGTCTACACTTCAAATGAATGTGAATGCGACCCTTCCTCGCTAGGAAATAGCGTTTGCAGATGTCTACGTATCGTAGCAATAGAGTTCATATGATTCTTAGAACGCGATATCGCATCTCATTTCTATGTTTCATGGTAAGATATAACATGATTTGCGAAGTGTTATGTATTCCTCGACTACACTTCAAATGAATGTGAATGCGATACTTCCTCGCTAGGAAATAGCGTTTGCAGATGTCTACGTATCGTAGCAATAGCTTTCTAATGCTTCTTAAGACGCGATATCGCATCTCATTTCTATGATTCCTGGTAAGATATAATATGATTTGCGAAGTGTCATGTATTCCTCGTCTACGATTCAAATGAATGTAAATGCGACACTTCCTTGAAAGGAAATAGCGTTTGCAGATGTCTACGTATCGTAGCAATAGAGTTCTAATGCTTCTTAAAACGCGATATCGCATCTCATTTCTATGTTTCATGGTAAGATATAATATGATTTGCGAAGTGTCATGTATTCCTCGTCTACACTTCAAATGAATGTAAATGCCACACTTCCTTGCTAGGAAATAGCGTCTGCAGATGTCTAGGTATCGTAGCAATAGTGTTCTGATGCTTCTTAAAACGCGATATCGCACCTCATTTCTATGTTTCATGGTAAGATATAATATGATTTGCGAAGTGTCATGTACTCCTCGTCTACACTTCAAATGAATGTAAATGCAACACTTCCTTGCAAGGAAATAGCGTTTGCAGGTGTTTACCTATCAAAGCAATAGAGTTCTAATGCTTCTTAAAACGCGATATCGCATCTCATTTCTATGTTTCATGGTAAGATATAATATGATTTGCGAAGTGTCATGTATTCCTCGTCTACACTTCAAATGAATGTAAATGCGACACTTCCTTGAAAGGAAATAGCGATTGCAGATATCTACGTATCGAAGCAATAGAGTTCAAATGCTTCTTAAAACGAGATATTGCATCTCATATCTATGTTTCATGATAAGATATAATATACATTGCGAAGTGTTATGCATTCCTCGAGTACGATTCAAATGAATGTAAATGCGACACTTCCTTGCAAGGAAATAGCGTTTGCAGATGTCTACGTATCGTAGCAATAGGGTTCATATGATTCTTAAAACGCGATATCGCATCTAGTTTCTATGTTTAATGGTAAGATATAATATGATTTACGAAGTGTCATGTATTCCTCGTCTACACTTCAAATGAATGTAAATGCAACACTTCCTTGCAAGGAAATAGCGTTTGCAGATGTTTACCTATCAAAGCAATAGAGTTCTAATGCTTCTTAAAACGCGATATCGCATCTCATATATATGTTTCATGATAAGATATAATATACATTGCGAAGTGTCATGTATTCCTCGTCTACACTTCAAATGAATGTAAATGCGACACTTCCTCGCTAGGAAATAGCGTTTGCAGATGTCTACGTATCGTAGCAATAGATTTCTAATGCTTCTTAAAACGCGATATCGCATCTCATTTCTATGTTTCATGGTAAGATATAATATGATTTGCGAAGTGTCATGTATTCCTCGTCTACACTTCAAATGAATGTAAATGCAACACTTCCTTGCAAGGAAATAGCGTTTGCAGATGTTTACCTATCAAAGCAATAGAGTTCTAATGCTTCTTAAAACGCGATATCGCATCTCATTTCTATGTTTCATGGTAAGATATAATATGATTTGCGAAGTGTTATGTATTCCTTGTCTGCACTTCAAATGAATGTAAATGAGACACTTCCTTGCAAGGAAATAGCGTTTGCAGATGTCTACGTATCGTAGCAATAGAGTTCTTATGATTCTTAAAACGCGATATCACATCTCATTTCTATGTTTCATGGTAAGATATAATATGATTTGCGAAGTGTTATGTATTCCTCGTCTACACATCAAATGAATGTAAATTCGACACTTCCTTGCTAGGAAATAGCGTCTGCAGATTTCTAGGTATCGTAGCGATAGAGTTCTAATGCTTCTTAAAACGCGATATCGCATCTCATTTCTATGCTTCATGGCAAGATATAACATGATTTGCGAAGTGTTATGTATTCCTCGTCTACACTTCAAATGAATGTGAATGCGATACTTCCTCGCTTGGAAATAGCGTTTGCAGATGTCTACGTATCGTAGCAATAGCTTTCTAATGCTTCTTAAAACGCGATATCGCATCTCATTTCTATGCTTCATGGCAAGATGTAATATGATTTGCGAAGTGTTATGCATTCCTCGTCTACGATTCAAATGAATGTAAATGCGACACTCCCTTGCAAGGAAGTAGCGATTGCAGATATCTATGTATCGAAGCAATAGAGTTCAAATGCTTCTTAAAACGAGATATAATATACATTGAGAAGTGTTATGCATTCCTCGTCTACGATTCAAATGAATGTAAATGCGACACTTCCTTGCAAGGAAATAGCGTTTGCAGATGTCTACGTATCGTAGCAATAGAGTTCATATGATTCTTAAAACGCGATATCGCATCTAGTTTCTATGTTTCATGGTAAGATATAATATGATTTACGAAGTGTCATGTATTCCTCGTCTACACTTCAAATGAATGTAAATGCGACACTTCCTTGCTAGGAAATAGCGTCTGCAGATGTCTAGGTATCGTAGCAATGGAGTTCTAATGCTTCTTAAAACGCGATATCGCATCTCATTTCTATGTTTCATGGTAAGATGTAATATGATTTGCGAAGTGTTATGTATTCCTCGTCTACACTTCAAATGAATGTAAATATGACACTTCCTTGCATGGAAGTAGCTATTGCAGATGTCTACGTATCGAAGCAGTAGAGTTCAAATGCTTCTTAAAACGAAATATTGCATCTCATATCTATGTTTCATGATAAGATATAATATACATTGCGAAGTGTTATGCATTCCTCGTCTACGATTCAAATGAATGTAAATGCGACACTTCCTTGCAAGGAAATAGCGTTTGCAGATGTCTACGTATCGTAGCAATAGAGTTCTTATGATTCTTAACACGCGATATCGCATCTCATTTCTATGTTTCATGGTAAGATATAATATGATTTGCGAAGTGTCATGTATTCCTCGTCTACACTTCAAGTGAATGTGAATGCGATACTTCCTCGCTACTAAATAGCGTTTGCAGATGTCTACGTATCGTAGCAATAGCTTTCTAATGCTTCTTAAAACGCGATATCGCATCTCATTTCTATGTTTCATGGTAAGATATAATATGATTTGCGAAGTGTCATGTATTCCTCGTCTACACTTCAAATGAATGTGAAGGCGACACTTCCTTGCAAGGAAATAGCGTTTGCAGATGTCTACGTATCGTAGCAATAGAGTTCTTATGATTCTTAAAACGCGATATCACATCTCATTTCTATGTTTCATGGTAAGATATAATATGATTTGCGAAGTGTCATGTATTCCTCGTCTACACTTCAAATGAATGTAAATGCGACACTTCCTTGTAAGGAAATAGCGTTTGCAGATGTCTACGTATCGTAGCAATAGAGTTCTTATGATTCTTAAAACGCGATATCACATCTCATTTCTATGTTTCATGGTAAGATATAACATGATTTGCGAAGTGTTATGTATTCCTCGTCTACACTTCAAATGAATGTGAATGCGATACTTCCTCGCTTGGAAATAGCGTTTGCAGATGTCTACGTATCGTAGCAATAGCTTTCTAATGCTTCTTAAAACGCGATATCGCATCTCATTTCTATGTTTCATGGTAAGATATAATATGATTTGCGAAGTGTCATGTATTCCTCGTCTACACTTCAAATGAATGTAAATGCGACACTTCCTTGCTAGGAAATAGCGTCTGCAAATGTCTGGGTATCGTAGCAATAGATTTCTAATGCTTCTTAAAACGCGATATCGCATCTCATTTCTATGTTTCATGGTAAGATATAATATGATTTGCGAAGTGTCATGTATTCCTCGTCTACACTTCAAATGAATGTAAATGCGACACTTCCTTGAAAGGAAATAGCGATTGCAGATATCTACGTATCGAAGCAATAGAGTTCAAATGCTTCTTAAAACGAGATATTGCATCTCATATCTATGTTTCATGATAAGATATAATATACATTGCGAAGTGTTATGCATTCCTCGAGTACGATTCAAATGAATGTAAATGCGACACTTCCTTGCAAGGAAATAGCGTTTGCAGATGTCTACGTATCGTAGCAATAGGGTTCATATGATTCTTAAAACGCGATATCGCATCTAGTTTCTATGTTTCATGGTAAGATATAATATGATTTACGAAGTGTCATGTATTCCTCGTCTACACTTCAAATGAATGTAAATGCAACACTTCCTTGCAAGGAAATAGCGTTTGCAGATGTTTACCTATCAAAGCAATAGAGTTCTAATGCTTCTTAAAACGCGATATCGCATCTCATATATATGTTTCATGATAAGATATAATATACATTGCGAAGTGTCATGTATTCCTCGTCTACACTTCAAATGAATGTAAATGCGACACTTCCTCGCTAGGAAATAGCGTTTGCAGATGTCTACGTATCGTAGCAATAGATTTCTAATGCTTCTTAAAACGCGATATCGCATCTCATTTCCATGTTTCATGGTAAGATATAATATGATTTGCGAAGTGTCATGTATTCCTCGTCTACACTTCAAATGAATGTAAATGCAACACTTCCTTGAAAGGAAATAGCGATTGCAGATGTCTACGTATCGAAGCAATATAGTTCAAATGCTTCTTAAAACGAGATATTGCATCTCATATCTATGTTTCATGATAAGATATAATATACATTGCGAAGTGTTATGCATTCCTCGTCTACGATTCAAATGAATGTAAATGCGACACTTCCTTGCAAGGAAATAGCGTTTGCAGATGTCTACGTATCGTAGCAATAGAGTTCATATGATTCTTAAAACGCGATATCGCATCTAGTTTCTATGTTTCATGGTAAGATATAATATGATTTACGAAGTGTCATGTATTCCTCGTCTATACTTCAAATGAATGTAAATGCGACACTTCCTTGCTAGGAAATAGCGTCTGCAGATGTCTAGGTATCGTAGCAATGGAGTTCTAATGCTTCTTAAAACGCGATATCGCATCTCATTTCTATGTTTCATGGTAAGATGTAATATGATTTGCGAAGTGTTATGTATTCCTCGTCTACACTTCAAATGAATGTAAATATGACACTTCCTTGCATGGAAGTAGCTATTGCAGATGTCTACGTATCGAAGCAGTAGAGTTCAAATGCTTCTTAAAACGAAATATTGCATCTCATATCTATGTTTCATGATAAGATATAATATACATTGCGAAGTGTTATGCATTCCTCGTCTACGATTCAAATGAATGTAAATGCGACACTTCCTTGCAAGGAAATAGCGTTTGCAGATGTCTACGTATCGTAGCAATAGAGTTCATATGATTCTTAACACGCGATATCGCATCTCATTTCTATGTTTCATGGTAAGATATAATATGATTTGCGAAGTGTCATGTATTCCTCGTCTACACTTCAAGTGAATGTGAATGCGATACTTCCTCGCTACTAAATAGCGTTTGCAGATGTGTACGTATCGTAGCAATAGCTTTCTAATGCTTCTTAAAACGCGACATCGCATCTCATTTCTATGTTTCATGGTAAGATATAATATGATTTGCGAAGTGTCATGTATTCCTCGTCTACACTTCAAATGAATGTGAAGGCGACACTTCCTTGCAAGGAAATAGCGTTTGCAGATGTCTACGTATCGTAGCAATAGAGTTCTTATGATTCTTAAAACGCGATATCACATCTCATTTCTATGTTTCATGGTAAGATATAATATGATTTGCGAAGTGTCATGTATTCCTCGTCTACACTTCAAATGAATGTAAATGCGACACTTCCTTGTAAGGAAATAGCGTTTGCAGATGTCTACGTATCGTAGCAATAGAGTTCTTATGATTCTTAAAACGCGATATCACATCTCATTTCTATGTTTCATGGTAAGATATAACATGATTTGCGAAGTGTTATGTATTCCTCGTCTACACTTCAAATGAATGTGAATGCGATACTTCCTCGCTTGGAAATAGCGTTTGCAGATGTCTACGTATCGTAGCAATAGCTTTCTAATGCTTCTTAAAACGCGATATCGAATCTCATTTCTATGTTTCATGGTAAGATATAATATGATTTGCGAAGTGTCATGTATTCCTCGTCTACACTTCAAATGAATGTAAATGCGACACTTCCTTGCTAGGAAATAGCGTCTGCAAATGTCTAGGTATCGTAGCAATAGATTTCTAATGCTTCTTAAAACGCGATATCGCATCTCATTTCTATGTTTCATGGTAAGATATAATATGATTTGCGAAGTGTCATGTATTCCTCGTCTACACTTCAAATGAATGTAAATGCGACACTTCCTTGAAAGGAAATAGCGATTGCAGATATCTACGTATCGAAGCAATAGAGTTCAAATGCTTCTTAAAACGAGATATTGCATCTCATATCTATGTTTCATGATTAGATATAATATACATTGCGAAGTGTTATGCATTCCTCGAGTGCGATTCAAATGAATGTAAATGCGACACTTCCTTGCAAGGAAATAGCGTTTGCAGATGTCTACGTATCGTAGCAATAGGGTTCATATGATTCTTAAAACGCGATATCGCATCTAGTTTCTATGTTTCATGGTAAGATATAATATGATTTACGAAGTGTCATGTATTCCTCGTCTACACTTCAAATGAATTTAAATGCAACACTTCCTTGCAAGGAAATAGCGTTTGCAGATGTTTACCTATCAAAGCAATAGAGTTCTAATGCTTCTTAAAACGCGATATCGCATCTCATATATATGTTTCATGATAAGATATAATATACATTGCGAAGTGTCATGTATTCCTCGTCTACACTTCAAATGAATGTAAATGCGACACTTCCTCGCTAGGAAATAGCGTTTGCAGATGTCTACGTATCGTAGCAATAGAGTTCTTATGATTCTTAAAACGCGATATCACATCTCATTTCTATGTTTCATGGTAAGATATAATATGATTTGCGAAGTGTCATGTATTCCTCGTCTACACTTCAAATGAATGTAAATGCGACACTTCCTTGAAAGGAAATAGCGATTGCAGATGTCTACGTATCGAAGCAATATAGTTCAAATGCTTCTTAAAACGAGATATTGCATCTCATATCTATGTTTCATGATAAGATATAATATACATTGCGAAGTGTTATGCATTCCTCGTCTACGATTCAAATGAATGTAAATGCGACACCTCCTTGCAAGGAAATAGCGTTTGCAGATGTCTACGTATCGTAGCAATAGAGTTCATATGATTCTTAAAACGCGATATCGCATCTAGTTTCTATGTTTCATGGTAAGATATAATATGATTTACGAAGTGTCATGTATTCCTCGTCTACACTTCAAATGAATGTAAATGCGACACTTCCTTGCTAGGAAATAGCGTCTGCAGATGTCTAGGTATCGTAGCAATGGAGTTCTAATGCTTCTTAAAACGCGATATCGCATCTCATTTCTATGTTTCATGGTAAGATGTAATATGATTTGCGAAGTGTTATGTATTCCTCGTCTACACTTCAAATGAATGTAAATATGACACTTCCTTGCATGGAAGTAGCTATTGCAGATGTCTACGTATCGAAGCAGTAGAGTTCAAATGCTTCTTAAAACGAAATATTGCATCTCATATCTATGTTTCATGATAAGATATAATATACATTGCGAAGTGTTATGCATTCCTCGTCTACGATTCAAATGAATGTAAATGCGACACTTCCTTGCAAGGAAATAGCGTTTGCAGATGTCTACGTATCGTAGCAATAGAGTTCATATGATTCTTAACACGCGATATCGCATCTCATTTCTATGTTTCATGGTAAGATATAATATGATTTGCGAAGTGTCATGTATTCCTCGTCTACACTTCAAGTGAATGTGAATGCGATACTTCCTCGCTACTAAATAGCGTTTGCAGATGTCTACGTATCGTAGCAATAGCTTTCTAATGCTTCTTAAAACGCGATATCGCATCTCATTTCTATGTTTCATGGTAAGATATAATATGATTTGCGAAGTGTCATGTATTCCTCGTCTACACTTCAAATGAATGTGAAGGCGACACTTCCTTGCAAGGAAATAGCGTTTGCAGATGTCTACGTATCGTAGCAATACAGTTCTTATGATTCCTAAAACGCGATATCACATCTCATTTCTATGTTTCATGGTAAGATATAATATGATTTGCGAAGTGTCATGTATTCCTCGTCTACACTTCAAATGAATGTAAATGCGACACTTCCTTGTAAGGAAATAGCGTTTGCAGATGTCTACGTATCGTAGCAATAGAGTTCTTATGATTCTTAAAACGCGATATCACATCTCATTTCTATGTTTCATGGTAAGATATAACATGATTTGCGAAGTGTTATGTATTCCTCGTCTACACTTCAAATGAATGTGAATGCGATACTTCCTCGCTTGGAAATAGCGTTTGCAGATGTCTACGTATCGTAGCAATAGCTTTCTAATGCTTCTTAAAACGCGATATCGCATCTCATTTCTATGTTTCATGGTAAGATATAATATGATTTGCGAAGTGTCATGTATTCCTCGTCTACACTTCAAATGAATGTGAATGCGACACTTCCTCACTAGGAAATAGCGTTTGCAGATGTCTACGTATCGTAGCAATTGATTTCTAATGCTTCTTAAAACGCGATATCGCATCTCATTTCTATGTTTCATGGTAAGATATAATATGATTTCCGAAGTGTCATGTATTCCTCGTCTACACTTCAAATGAATGTAAATCCGACACTTCCTTGCTAGGAAATAGCGTCTGCAGATGTCTAGGTATCGTAGCAATAGAGTTCAAACGCTTCTTAAAACTAGATATTGCATCTGATATCTATGTTTCATGATAAGATATAATATTCATTGCGAAGTGTTATGCATTCCCCGTCTATGATTCAGATGAATGTAAATGCGACACTTCCTTGCAAGGAAATAGCGTTTGCAGATGTCTACGTATCGTAGCAATAGACTTCTTATGATTCTTAAAACGCGATATTGTGACGTCA